>NW_024610024.1:0-124999 GCF_016920785.2 Ixodes scapularis | reverse complement strand
CGTGCACATTGTTTACGAGTACGCCAGCGATCGACAAGTGTGATGCGGTGCTCGACACGTGAGCTCCTATTAAAATTGATATTCTATAAAGTTCGAGTGCAGGTATGTCTGTGAAATTTTATATTGTGGTCCATAAACACTTCTAATAGACATGCGAAACGTTTTGGAAGCCGATGCATGACGGGTTTTTGTGTGTCGGCAAAACGATGCACGCAGAAGCCGATACACGACAACCTGTCGTGCGTAAAAGCACATAATTTGAAATTTGTGCGAGTATAATTTGAAATTTGTGCGAGTATTTACGTTTCGACCATGCAGTGCCTTTATGGACGCCTCTTGAGACTTTCTATTTGGGCGCACTGATGGAAGTGTTAAATTTGAACAACCTTTACGAGCTGTGGAATCGATGCTTGAACCTAAGCACGTCGTGTTGGAGAGTAGAGACTTAAGCGCGATCCAAACCAACGCTTCTTTTTGCGCCTGTAGGTCGTGCGGCTGCGGATGTGACGTATTTTCATGACGTCGCGCCGCTTCTTCGCTCCTTCCGGGCGCGCACAAGAAAGTTGGTTGATTTGAACTTCTTTCTCAACGCGCACAAAAACGCGCGGTGACGTAGTAGGGCGCTCCTGTGTCCCGGCCAATCGGTGGAGGGCAAGCTAGTTCCGGCTCCGCGTTTCTCGCCGTCTGGCTGCCCTCTTCTTCCCCCCTTTTATTCTCTTCCAACATGACAACGCGATCTCTCTCTCTCTCTTTCTCTCGCCGTCTGGCCGGCCAGTCTGTCGCAGTTGCACTTTGCTTGTGCGCTCGTGCCTGCGTGCGCGCGTGCGCGCTCGCCCGAAGTTTCGCCCGTCCAAACCAAAGCGCACGGTTCTGAGTCAGAAAGCGCGCCCGGAAACAGCAAAAACGCCACGAAATGCGTCACATCCGCAGCCGCACGACCTACAGGCGCAAAAAGAAGCGTTGGTTTGGATCGCGCTTTTTTCGTGACGTCGCGCCGCTTCTTCGCTCCTTCCGGACGCGCACAAGAAAGTTGGTTGATTTCAACTTCTTTCTCAACGCGCACAAAAACGCGCGGTGACGTAGTAGGACGCTCCTGTGTCCCGGCCAATCGGTGGAGGACAAGCTGGTTCCGGCTCCGCGTTTCTCGCCGCCTGGCTGCCCTTTCCTCCCTCCCCCCCCCCTTTTATTCTCTTCCAACATGACAACGCGATCTCTCTCTCTCTCTTTCTCTCGCCGTCTGGCGCAGTTGCACTTTGCTTGTGCGCTCGTGCCGAAGTTTCGCCCGTCCAAACCAAAGCGCACGGTTCTGACTCAGAAAGCGCGCCCGGAAACAGCAAAAACGCCACGAAATGCGTCACATCCGCAGCCGCACGACCTACAGGCGCAAAAAGAAGCGTTGGTTTGGATCGCGCTTTAGGGCTGTGGAGAGGACTGTTGATATGTTGACTCGGGTGACTCGGGCACGTAGCCAGGGAGTGGGCGGGCCGCGTCGGGCCCTTCCCCTTCCTCTCCCCCGAAACAAAATCCTGGCTACGTGCCTGTGTTGACTGCATATATGAGACGCTTTTGCGGGGCAACCTTAATCAAAAGAATTGTGGAACCTTTTCAGTGGTGCTGCTTATACTTTAAATTTGTTAAGTTGACTAATCTGACAGAGTTCCCGATTGTAGATCACTAGGCCGGCCTTAGCAAACAGTTCATAACGTTGGTAAATACTCGTGGTTCTGTTTTCTTGTTTTCATGTCTTGCAGCCTACCAAAGAACATTTCAAGAACGATCTAGCTGGGTCTGCTGGCACAAGATCTATCAACAAAGGGGACAGTTTAGATTAAGATTTTAGGTGGTGTAATTCGGTACATCTGCATTATCCCCAAGCACCTACTTTGGAGTAATGTTTTTACATAAGGTTTTGAAGCCTTCTCCAGCAACAACATTTAGATCTTATTCTTTGTGCAACTAATGTAGATGGTTGACCCATACACACATTCTGATGCAACTGTTTGCATGGTGAAAAGACGGTGAGTGTGCAGGCGAGCTGGTGGTAGCTAATCATGTCGTATTACACCTGAGACTGCGGTGGTTCTTCCGATTTCTTCCACCGCAGTCTCAGGTGTAATACGACATGATTGTTTGCATGGGTTTACACAAATGGACACCTATTTGTGAACAGGTTCCACATTTACGCAAATCCTGTACAAACATTAACTGGGTAGAACATTGTTTACAAAAAAAAAAAAAACTACAGGCGGGTTATCATGGGCTTGCGACTGTGGCAAGCCAGAACATGCTCATGTGAAATGCCCTTTTTATTGGAAGATTTATATAGATATTTCAATAAAATTGCAACAAATCTCTAATATAGAGTTTTTTTTATGTCTCTAGCAAAATCACTCTGTGAAATTGCCATATATGTGCACATATTTTGGGAAGTTGAATGTTGAACGAGCTATCGCGCAACTGATGCAGCTTCTGCTGCTGTATAATCAATCACTAACAGCACAGATTTTTTTTTTTGCATTCCTAAGTGGGATATAGGTATGGTTGACAAATAAGATAGAAAACTTATCATGAAGAGAATAAAATTGATGTGGCTTACCTAAAGTGTGTGGCAGCGACATTTTTCATTCCAACGATTTGTATTGGGTTTGGAAAGCAAAGTATCTAATTTCTGCCCTTAATCTTTATGTCACAAATAAAAATTGCGCTCCCGCAAATGCAGTTATATCCTCAATCCAGCTTCTCTATTTCGTAGGACATGCTGTCAAGCAGTTGCAAGCTGAACGTCATTTTAACGAATGACAGTACCGTGAAGATATTTGAATAGTCAATTGGGAGAGACTTTAAAACAACTTTCGCGCTCTGATAGAAACTGCTCATTCAAAGGTTTTGACTAGTTCCAGCAATGAGTGAACATACCTTGAATAAACACGCTCCCACAATCTTTCGAAGAATGTTCCTGCCTTCACTACAATATGTGTTTTTTAAACTAATAATTTTAATCTGAAAAGATACCTGCTGGTGGTTAATGTTCAACCGCAGGCAAGCAGAGAGTGCTTTGTTTACGCACGAAAGTACCCTACTGCCTTGGCTTTTATTTTCTTATCTTTGTTGGAACCGCTTCGGTATTGAAAATTACAAAAAGGAGTAACTGGAGCAGTACTTTGTATAAACAATATTTTGAACACAGTCTTTAAACAAATGAATATTCCCTAAATGCCCATAAAGTTATAATTCTAAAACGTCTTGTAAAATATGCTTTCAGAAATACAGAACCATGCATAGTTCAGACGTCTCTATAGATAAAAGTGTTTTGTTAAAGTTTATCCCCAAGCAATTGGGGCCATATATAAACCACCACTTATGTATGTTTTTTGCACATCTGTTGGAACTCTGATGTGGAGATCCCTAGGACATCCAGTACATGTACGATTTGGATGTACAGAAATGGATGTCCTGTGTACACCTATGAATGGCAGTTCTCCGGATATCTGCTGAACGTCTGATGTGGATATCCCTAGGACATCCGGTACATCTATGATTTGGATGTACAGAAATGGATGTCCTGTGGACCTCCACGGATGGAAGTTCTGCGGATATCCGTTGAAAGTCTGATGTGGACATCCCTAGGACATCCGGTACATCTCCGATTTGGATGTACAGAAATGGATGTCCTGTGGACCTCCACGGAGGGAAGTTCTGCGGATGTCCGTTAAAAGTCTGATGTGGACATCCCTAGGACATCCGGTACATCTCCGATTTGGATGTACAGAAATGGATGTCCTGCGTACGTCTATAAACGGAAGTTCGGCGGACATCCGTTGAAAATTTGATTTGGACATCCCTAGGACATCCAGCACATCTCCGATTTGGATATACAAAAACGGATGTCCGGTGTACGTTCGTTCTGCGGACGTCCGCTTCAGGCACACGATATTCGCACCTTCCACGGACGTCCGACGGATATCCGTGGTTTGTTGGGAAGGAAACGGGTACGAATCTCACACCGTCACTGCGTTGAGGCGGCGATAATCCACGCAAAGTCGTACCGAGCCGTCTTTCTTCGGAGCCAAGACGACGGGAGAGGCCCACGGACTCTGGGACTCTTGCACTGCTCCGGTGTCCAGCATCTCCTGTAGTGCTGCGTCTAGTAGGGCTCGCTTGTGGACGCTGAGGGGCCTAGGGTTGCACCGCAATGGTCGGGCGTCACCAGTTTCGATGCGGTGTAGCAACACGTCGGTCTTGCCCGGGGTTTCCGTGAACATCGTTGCGAACGGCTGCAGGATGCTCTGGAGCTGCTGCTTTTGCAAGCTGGTTGCTGGGCACGCGTCTCGGATGACGTCAGGAAGAATTTCAGCTGGCCGCGCTGTGTAGTGGGCCGGAAGGGTTGCGCCGGTGACGCAGTCTTCACGTCTGGTGAAGGGGGTCACGTGTGGCTGGTCGTCCAGCCGATACCCGCCGGCAGCAAAGTCGAGCGAAATTTTTTCGTCTGCGATGAAATCTCGGCCCAAGATAATCGGTACGGAGAGAGCTGGCAGGTAAAGAAAACGCTGACGCCGCGTTTTTCCGTCGAAAGAAATCCTCAGCCTTACTGCGCCTTCTGCTTTTGTTGGCGCGCCTGACGCTAACTGCAAAAGCGTGCTCGAACAACGGAGCTTAACCTTCCTCGATTTGCAGAGTTCGAAAACTACGTCGCCGATAAGCGAAACTCCCGCGCCGGTATCGAGAAGCGCGGCAAAAGGCACGCCGAGTAAAGAAACTCTCATGCGTGGCTCGATACTATGGTGTGTAGGTCGAACTCGACATACAGAAGGAAGGAGTGCTGGCGACTCACATTTCCCGGGGCTGGTAGCGGCCCTTGGCGGCGAGATATCCGGGTTCAGCCCCGCGGGCCTCGTTCGTTTCCCTGGTTAGGCAGCTCTCGCTGCTCATGGGACCGCCGTTGTGGGCACAGGCTGCGGAAGTGGCCACGCTGTCCGCAGTTGTAGCAGGAGTCATTCTGCCGCTGGGTTCCCACGTTGCCCCGTTCACTCCCCCGTCGCCGGCTGCCTCTCGGCTCCGCCGGATCATTCCCACGATGCCAGCCGCCTCTCGGCTGCCGCTGGGGCCTTCCGGCCATTTGGAGATCTTGCAGGGGTTCGTGCAGCCGGCTTTCTCCGTCACGGAACTGCAGCCGGCCCCTTTCGGGGTTTCGCGGCACCCGCGGCGGGCTTCCACCCATGTGCGGGCCCTGGGGGGACCAGTCCCAGGCGCCTGGGGCTTCCCTCGGTCGGGAATTTAAGCTGTCGCTCACCCCGCCCGATGCGTAGGCATCGGGATTCTCGTCGGAGGCGAAGGCGCTGTCCTTTTCAGGCGGGCGCCGAGTCGGAGGGGCACGGGCGTGGACGCTGCGTTGCCGTGCGGGAAAAACCCATGCGCAGGAGGGTTCGAGGGCGTCTTCCGCTGGAGGCGGCGGCTTGTACTCGTCGCTGGCCAGGAGCATGTCTTGGACGCCGCGCGCCGCGCGTACGAGGTCTTCCACGTTGGCAAAGGTGCGTCCATGCAGATACACGTGGAAACGGGGGTGGCATTGGCGGATGATGCGTGCGACCCTCTCCGACTCAGAAGCAGCTTTCGCGGCTCTGTTGTACAGCTCTTGCATGGCCCGGATATACTCAACGAGGCCTTCTTCCGGGTGCTGAGTGCGACGCTCGAGCTCACGCTGGACCGTGACCGCGTACCCTGCTGGCAGGAACTCTTCGCGGAAGGCGGTTTGGCGTTCGACTTCCGTCGTCCGCCGCGGGAGATTGACCAGACGGCTCGTCCCTTTCACAAACTGAGACCCATCTGCGGGGTACGCTTGAAGGCTGGGTGAACAGTCCCCCTTTTCGCTGCCGCACTCGCTTATATTATCTGCCTGTGCCGAGGAGCCGCCCCACAGGGCGGTGGCGCGTCGTTGGCCGGATGGGCGCGGGGTGGCGGGCCGAGCGCCCACAGCTGTAAACTTTGAATGGAAAGTCTGTCCTTCACAGGCTCATGTAATTCCATTCCGACGGACTTGATTCATCTACTAGACGAAGGCGAAGCAAGGTCATGTCTGGGTGATGGTGGCCATATCACAGCATGGCAACGGTCGCATTCTGTGATCGCAGGATTGGAGGCAACTCGTTCACTTGCAACCGAATGTAGCCTTCCTCCCCAGGCGCAGTTCTTGGCGCTGCGCCCTGTACAGATCTGTGAAGTCCCGCTTCATAGTTGCAGCGGATTTTTCAGCAATCTTCTGACGGGAGCCCTTCAATGCGCGTGCGACAACTTTAGATGCGAGATGATTGGCTGCTGTTCCCAAAGGCAGGCTGACGAAGAGATGTCCATTTCTCGTCATCTGTTCTCCGGCGCACAGTATTTTCCGGGTTCTACATGTTCAAAGGTTGAAAATTTAGGGTGAGCGGACTATCTACGTGCGCGGACTATTTGCCTCGAGGTCGAACCGTGTCGCCACCGTGCGGCCGAAATTGGAAACGCGCGAAAGCGGGGATACCGCCGTGCGTCGTCTGCTACGGGCGCACGCTCAGAAGCATGGATCTCGACGATGCAAGCCCGTTTCAGGCTGAGCTTGACATTCCTTACTAAATGTTTTATGCTTTTGTTGCCGTTTCTTCTTACTAAAGGTTGTGTTGTATCGTTTCCCATGCGTAAAAATTCAGCAAAGCGATTATTATGAAGTCGGAAGCTTTCATAAGCTTAGTGTGTTGGTTTGTATACAATCGCTGGTCCCACGTATTTTTGTTATCTCGCACAAACCGCGGCTCTCATAAAGCATTGGATGTTGAGCGGGGCTGTGGTTAGATTAGAAAATTAACCCGACTGATCGGCTATCCTTTAATAAAATAATCAATCAATAAATCCGTATGCTGATTTTTCGCCGGTCACATTGCGTGAAAGACGTTAAAACTACACATTTTTTTACTGGTTTTACTGTGTCATAAATGGCATATTGCATTCCCATTCTAAACTTCACGTTGTGTGTCCTACATAAATATGAACACGGGAAGCCTTTTAAAATGAAGTATTTTTTAAGTTATTATTTAAACAGTATAATCACCCTCGGTGAAATGACAAGCAGGCTGAAGTGGTTTACCGTGCAAGCCTGTGTCACAAAAGGAATAGAGACGCCAAGAATATTAAAGCAGGCATTTTTTACTTCTTGCTGACTTTCTCCAGCTCAAGACTAAAATTAACCGTCAAAAAAATTGCAATTGAAGCATTACTTGAATAATCTGAAAGTTAATCGATGAACTGCCCAATCCCGATATACGTTAGGTGAGGGCGGAGGCTGTTCGGAAAGTCTCGTGAAGGTCGCTAGCCCTCATCAGTGAAACAGTATCACTGCGGCCGATGCTGTCTATGTCGTGGTGCGCGTCGTTTGTTGGGGTCGCAGAGTCTACTGTGTTTGAATACAAAATTATTTATCCAGAAATTTATAGTATTAGCCTCTTGACATCCGCGGACATTTGATGCATTTAGCATTTAAGCATTTAAAAACAGAAACATTGCTGCGTTGCTCGGTTACACTCGTTTTTTACAGTCACGGCAGATATATTAGAACAGTTTGTTTCACTTGTTTCCGTTATCCTGCCAACCGTGCAATTTGCTGATCTTAACTAGGAGAGACACTCTCTCCTCGTCGGAACGCAGTAGATTTGTTCCGACTCCAAAAAACTTGTCCACACTATGGCACAGTAAGAGGGCAGAGGAACTCAATAGCGTAGTAATTTCCAATACAGCGCTAACTTATCTTCATTCCAAATATTCATATGACTGAAAAAGCTAGAAGTTTAAATAAAAGCATAAAAGCATTCCCGCGTTGATGAACCGATACATCCATTTTAAAAGAAACAAATATTTAACATAAATATTCCAGTTCAGCCGGAAACAGGCATCACTCGTGGTGATCTATGCTTTCCAACGTCGGCATAGAGCAGACGACGCTCCCACAGGAGCGATTATATAAATTTAGGCCGCACGCTGGCAGCACCATTCGATCTTCACTGAAGCACCGGACAGTACCGCATCCTCTACCGCTAGAATAGTTTTCTCACCGATAGTAAGTGACAAACTAAACGCAAGAATCTACGCCGTCTCGCGCGCGAACGTGGAGAGCCTATGGAACGGCCGTTCTCCTATCTCCGCTTTGATGATGATGATGATGGCGCGACCGTAGCGCCACCTCTAGGTCGATCTCGAGGCAGGAATTTTGTTTTTCAAGGTCGTTAATTATGACGACACGTGACGAATTTTGTCAATGAAAGAATATGTTATCGATATATAACACAAGCTTCTTTGTGAGCTAAAAAAGTCGACATTTGTTAAGGTGTATGAGAAGATTTCTGTGCCGACTAAGCATTAGGGGCGGACTATGCACAGCGTGCGGGCTATCGAAGCAAAAACTTTTTTGAGCTAAGTTGGTTCTTGCGAACACCGGGTGCGGACTATAGCCCGGAAAATACGGTACTCTAGTCTGCGTGTGAAACATTCAACGCGCACTTCTCTTTTTACGAATGGCTTCGCACTGTGCGCACCATGCCTTCCGGACAAGTGGAAGTTTATCTACTGATATACCGGCAAATTTCCCGATGGCATCCGGAAGGTCATCTCTTTGTAAAACAAAGCTCATCAATATCATTCGACCTTCTATTGCTGACCTGTGCAATCCGAATTCGGTGGCGTGGTCCGTGGCAAGGGTCACTTGCCAAAAGATCGGGGCATTGGTTAACATGACACGGAGAGACTCTTCGCTCTCCTCCTCTCCAGCTTGATGATAATCAGAAACGCCGTCAGCTGCGGAGTTGTCCCGACTAGGGAGCCTTCATGTGCGCTCTGCTAGGGTGATGCCACCCTTTGTAATACCACTCGCCGACAAACCAGCAGCCATTTTGGTCCTCGGCGATAATCCGTGGGCTTATAACTAGGGTGTGTACTTTCCGGTGTTTATTTGTGAGAAAAATCGGGGGATGTTTTTCGGTGTTTATTTATATTCAAAACACCGGTGTGTTTCGGTAGAACGTGTCACGACGAGGCTAAAATCGGTGATTATCGGTGAAAAAAAAAGCGATTGATCACAGACAGAGGGTTCCAATTTTATTCACATAGTTCATATACTTCTTCTCTAGGAAGCCACTATTTCTCACACTTGGTTATTATAGTAGATGCAAGCATACTTTCATGCTTGCATCTACACGCAAGGAACGTGCTGCCGTCATGGCAGCACGTTCCTTGCGTTTCGCAACCCGCAATTATGAAAACGCACGCTCTTGTACGACGCGGAGGTTGGCATTGTCTTCCGGGAACCACAGCAACCTTTGAATACATGGCTTGCACCGACATCACTTGGCCAGACACAATGAGGAAAAGGCACGTGAGAGCCTACCCTCCACTGCGTTAATTTTTCCCCAAAAGGGGGCTATCGAAGACACAATGGGGGAAAGGCGTATGAGAGCTTAGCTTCCACTGCGTTCACTAGACGCTTTTGACCCCCAAAAAGGAGGGCGGACTGACGCCACGTGCAAGCCATGTATAAACACTGGAAGAATGCAGGATCCACGAGATAACACGTTTGACGAACCTCTACGGGGGAAGGGTTTCGCTAGGTCGGAAACTAGCAACGGCCGATGTTTTTCGGTTTTAACCAGGGCGAACATGTCCAACCACCGGTGTTTTTCGGTTTTAACCGATTTTATATTTTCGTCACCGACGGATGTTTATCGGTGTTTTTCGGTTAAAACCGGAAAATGCACACCCTACTTATAACCCTCCCGGAAACAAGCGCCTCATCTCACAAGTTCGGAGCAGCGTTGTGGAACCCACGGAGGAAATATTAGCATTTCCCCCCTCGGATGGGAGGACCGATGGACACAAAGGCCACTTTCCGGCGCACGGGGAAACAATGAGGAACAAAATGGCGGTGGACGAGCGTGTGGGAAAGGGAAACAGTCAGTTGGCATCACCCAATGCGAAGCGCACATGAAGGCACCAGTGTGGAGTCCCGACGAACTCGACACTGGTTCCGCTTCTGCATCGTCAGATAGAGATGACGTGCTGCCATCGTCGGTTGCGTGCGTTGCGCGGTCATCAGAAGCATTCACATGAAACAATCTGTACCTGGTTGTCTTCGGCAGGTCTTCGGCAGGTCTTCGTCATCGAAAATGGTTCCTAAGTAGCGTTTACGCTGTTTAGGTGGCGACATCTTGGCGCCATTAATCAAGGTTGGGTACAATGTTAGAAAGGACCGAGAAACACAGAAACACTGCGCCAACAAATTAAAAAAAAATCAATTACGAGCGAAGCGGAAAAAAAAAGGAAAGAAATTGCACCGAGAAGCACGAGCGAGTTGTGCCAATGATAACGAACAAGTTGTAAAAACAGTTCTGCCAAAGGAAACTAAGAAGTTCTTTTTTATGTTTTCTTTGCTACGAGCTATTTTATGTGGCGATCCAGAGAAGCGAAGAAAGGAGGGAGCAAATCAGTCGCTCTGTCCCTTAACGTCCAACACGTCAGTTCACTTGCCCAGGGCTAGCTCCACAGGGGTCTATTTCTTTTCCAAGAGCACCCCCCGGCCCCTTCCTCAAACCTCTTCGTTTGAAAAAGGGCGTGAAGGCACCCGACCACATACAACGCTCCCGAAACGGCGAGAGCGTCTGGAACACGTTTTCGAGCGGATGTGACCTACGGAGTAACACCCACCACGGAAGGTTTTCGACTGCTGTTTGATCCAAGACCTCCTCTATAATTATAAAGGAGGTCGTGGTTTGATGGGGGTCAGCATGTTACCCCCACAGCGCCGCATTGCACTTTAGCAGACTTTGGAGTTTTCTCTTGCCTGACAGCGGAGCGAAAGTCATGTATTGCCTTAACCAACCAATCATTCAGCTTGGCCCACGTGACTGCGCACGGGAAACACGGTAACGTGGCGCAAGGCCTGTAGTCTTTGTACGCAAAAAAAGAAAAAAAAAAGAAGTGAGCTCCGACAAAATTGTTCGGGAAACGTTCGGGCTTCGTTACTTTTTCATTTTATTAGTCGCCTCACCGGCGAATAGAGGGCGCTGACGCACTCGGCGCCATTAGGTTGCCTCAATTTGGTTGGTTTCAGTTTCAACGTAAACGCTGCTATATTGCTGTTTTACATTTTTTTTTTGCTTAAATCTTTGGTACGATTAATTTCCTTCTAGTACACAACCAATGAAACAGAGGTGCTGAGTCATATTGAGGACTACGAGGTGCATTTTAGCTTAGATTGCGGGCTTTTTTTTACCAACTCCTTTGATGCAGCTGATTATGGCCAGTTGTGAAACGCCTGATTGACGTACAGAAAAAATTACCATCGTCTACAGCCGTACCCGATGACACCAGTATCCAGAAAAACAAACTAATTAAGAGACTAACACGTGTCTGTAAATAAGCATATCGACAGCTTGATTAGCAATGAGCTGAATCAGCCAGAACAGATGAACTCGCGAGTTTACTACTCACTGTTTGGTTTTCGTGAACACCCAACCTTCAGTGAACTTCGCAGACTAAAAACGTATCTTGTAATGGCGCAGATAATTGATAAAAAAAAAAGTAGTATCGTCTTGGCCTCTTTTTTTAAATTCAGTACTCGAGCTTGTTTTCACATACCGAGTAGGAAATTTCTGAAATTATCAGCCCTGCTAAATAAGCAGCACTTCGCGATATTGGCCCTAGGAAATAAATTATTTTATATGAACATTTGCTTACTCAAGATATGATATAAGTGACAGGCCCGTCAAATTAAATCTGGCATTTGTCTTCCGTAAAACTGTCCAAATAAAATTAAAGGGCGCAGGAGGAGAAACACCTCCCTCGTAAAGTTTGGCTGAATCCTAGCGCTATAGGCGCCACTTCACGGACCTGTGTGAACAAATATTTAGTTGTTTAAACAAATTCGCTCTGTGAATTTCGGCGTCGCCGGCCGCCAAAAGTAAACCTCTATTTACCATCGACAATCCTGGACCCTCCTTTTTTCGGCGTAAATAGTTGCGGGTTTTAGATACGAATGCCGCGAACCACCATAGGTTCGAATTAGAAAGGTTTCGATATTTTCGAACCGAACTGATGTTTGAATTCGAAAGGTCTCGATATTTTCGAGCGTACGAAGAATCGAATTCGAACAATTCGCAACTTTCCACAATCGTGGGGTTTCGAATTTGAAAAGTTCGAAGCTTTCACGGTTTCTAAAAGTTCGGGTTCGATTATTTGGAATATTTGTTTACTTGAGGTTCGATAAATTTGAGGATTTCGAACTTCCCTAATTTGAAATTCAAGATATTCGAATGTTTCGAATTCCTTTGGATGTAAAACTCAAAAAATTTCGAACGTTTCGAATTCTTAAAGGCATAAAGTTCGATAAATCCGAAGACTTCGATTTTATTTCGACATAAAGTTCGAAAAGTTCGAAGGTTTCGATTCCTTTTGAGAGCTAAATTCGAAAAAAAAACAAGAAAAAAAAAAAACAAGAAAACATCGGAGGTTTCCAATGGACTTATTCCAAAACCGACGCGCCCCATCGCGGCGAAATACCACGCAGTGCACTCTGGGAACTAGTTGGCCACTCAGTTTCGGTTTCTACTGAGCAGCTTCATCTCATGCTATCATGCCGCGACCGAACGCGCTGCTTGCGTTTTCGATTATCTGACTTTTTACGAACCTACAATACGCTCATTCTCGAGCCATACAAAACGAAGACCGGGGCACTTTCCTTGGTTCCCGAAACACCGGATATTGCGCGTGCGTATGCAAACGTAGTAAGTCGTGGCTTAGTCACCTCATCCCACGAGTGCATGTTTGAGCTCAATTTCAATAATCCTGTCTAGTACCAGTGAACTAGAACTGAAATTTGTTCATCTGGAGCCTTACACGTATTTTGTTTGCCAAACGTCCGCTTCTTGTTACTTCATTGGGCGAAAAGCAAGCTGCATCCTCACAGGGTATCAAAGTTCAGCCCAGCGTTTACAGATGAAATTTTAAGGAAACGCAATAAATTCGACCTCACCACTTCACAAAAGTTACTATGATGTCTTCCTTGTGTCATCATATGTCTCTCACTCAAATTATATGCAGATAGAAGATTAACTTTTCGCAAACGCTGAGATCGGCTAGCATACGACGGAGGCCCTAACAAGCATCCCCTACTCCTCGCTAAGCCTTTTTGGACGAGGTTTTACTGACGCCCAAGATCTGTGCCTGAACGGTGTGTCTGAAATTATCTCGGCATACTCAGGCAGGAAGAAAGCAAACACATAACAAATATTATGGCCATTAGCAACCGTCAAACGCGCTTTGAATTCGTTTGTTTGGCGCACCGCATAAGGGTTCACGCCCGACCGGCGCACTTCCGGCGAACGGTGCGACCTTCTTCACACAAGTGCTCGACTTTTGCTTGCTTAAAATGGTCTGTATGTGCGAATTTGCCTATATGATTGCAGGATAACTTTATGCGCATACGCGATGTTGAATATTAGTGGAATGCAAGCGGGTGGACACTTCACTTCGTGCAGTGCTGCGGGTCAGTACAGATAAGAGATAAGAAGTGTGTTAAAATTGAGCTTTTCAATGGCGCCTCCGAGTTTTACCTTGCATACTCACGCATATTAAGAAAAACAGTAATTGCAAAAAGTAATATTTCGTCTATGGGCGCACGAAACAAACAAACTTCCTGATCAACAACACTAATATGAAGGCGCGAGCTCAATGTACGCATACTTATTGGTTGCTACAGCTTGTTGATTCGTTCACAAGCAAGATCCCCGAGCTTCGCAGCGTCAAGACTCCCAGCACTGGCTCGTCCACATACCTCGGTTGGAACGCTAACAGGAAGGCTCAAGTACAAAATTACAACAAGCATGTGTTAAGACAAGCTACACGTCTCAGGCTTGCGCTAAACCTTCGAGGTCTCGCCATTTAGGTTAGTTTAGAGATCACAAATGCTGCTCTCGGGACCAAAAACATGTGATAACGGCCGTTAATAGTCCACGTTCTGTGTATAATCTCTTGTCGACGTGTCGATCGAAACCGAAACCATGCCACCCTCCTCCCTGGCCAACTCGTTCCCAGAGTGCAACGCGCGCCGTGTTGCATGCAGGGCTTTATGGAAGTAGTCTATTTCTTTGAAGTCCAAGTGCGTAAAGCTCGAAGTCCGGTTTTCATGTTCCGCCACAGTTTCAGTTTCAAATAACGTTTTCACGCCAAACTGGTTTTCACGAAATCAGGTTTAGGTTTAGACTGCGCGAAGTTGGTCAGACAATTAAATGGGACGACGAGTGTCCCGGATGTACTGGAATATTTGCCAGTGCAGAGTGACGTGTGACAATAGATCAGTAATTGTGACCGCCAGCCCGGGGTGGTCATTAACGTGCATTACGAAGTAGTGATCCTACGAACGCACTGTTTAATGATACTGAACCAGTTCGAAAGGGCCAGGGGCAGGCAGGTGGTTGAGGCTTAGAAAAACCTTGAAGTGATCTGGCAAACTGCCCCCCTACCCCCTTGCACGCTGGAAGTAATCCGATCGAACGCCGCCCGAGAGACGCTGGCATATAGTAAGTTTAGTTTTTACATGATGCAAAATCCTGAGACTGGGAATGAAATTTGAAAGAAAAAGTGTAAGAAGACAGAAAAAAGGGGACAGGACAACGTCTCAAACTCAGCATAGGACAACGTCTCAAGCTCAACTCAGCTGAGTTTGAGACGTTGTCCTGTCCCCTTTTTTTCTTTCTTCTTACACTATTTCTTGCGAATTTCATGCCTAGTCTCGGGAATTTGCATCATGATCAACATACACCAGCTCGCCTGCACCTTGACAATTTTTTTTTGTCATTGCTTTGGAGGTTTTGTTTCTGGGGTGGAAGAAACGCCGAGCAAAGAGCACAGAAGCTGACAGAACTTGAGGTCAAGGAGCGTCGTGGCGTCGGAGGAGGAAAAACGGGGGGGGGGGGGGGGGGGGGGGGGCTCCAGTCTCTTCCTTTCCTCCTCCCAGATACTTCGGACTGTTAAAGAAAACAACACGGCGAAAGAGGGCATGGTCAAGCTTATTTTAATCTTAAATTATTTATGCATATGTATAGCTACTGTCGCTCTTCACTGCATAAAAGATCGCGCAGATGGTCATTGCTAGAAACTCGTTGTCAGAAGGTGTGAAGGTCAACGTAAATGACGGCCACAAATCCAGAGGCGCGACATACGCAGGGTTTCGGTACAGTGGCTGTAGTTTCGGTTTCGTCTTTCTTTTCTCTGAGTAATGACTTTAAAGTGAGCGGCGCGGCTGTGCCTCGAGGAGAAGGAAGAAGAGGGAGAGGCGCGAGGGCCGGGAAGAACGTCGGTCGGGCCACCTTTCAGTCTGTACTGTAAATAGACGTTCCTTTTTATTTCTCTCTCACTGATGGAGTCCTTTCAGTCATTTTTTTAGACCATCAACATCCGCACACCATCGGCGTTCCCAGTCATCGGGTCCCTGATGCAATGCTAAGAAGAAAACGAACCTTTTATGGCGCAGTCGACAGGATTGCGTCAGCGGGCCCCGCCGGCTGGAGCGACTCAGCAGATTCAGCGGACAGCGACTCCATTCAACAAGAAGAGAGACGGCAAGTTCCTGGGCCTCAGCAGCCGTGTTTAACGAAGAAGACTTGGATCGCCGAGACTTCGCTTCGACGCGGCTTCGAGAAGTGCTGCAGACTCACAGCCCTGCGAAGCGTCTACACGACTCGGACACCGTTATCGGGCCGGACTGTTCCGATCGACAGACTGCGTGTGCTTGCCATAGGGACTTGTCAACCTTTAAGGGTAAGGTGATTATTTTGAATAGTGCCCGCCATGGAGCTACGTAGTGGGGAACGGCTTAGGCCGGTTACCTCGTTGGATCGGGATGGAGCTAATGATAACGATGTCGACGAGCGAGGTGAACCGTCACCTCAGAGTAGACCAGCGGCGACCGTGGGGACGCACGAGGACGGGGACCGTGGTGGCCGATCGAGTAGCTCACTAGTTGAAAGAGAGATTGAGCTCGTAAGAGAAAAAGAACGGCTAGTGCGTCTACAGCTTGAACTAGAGCGAGTTCGTGCGGAAAACAGACCCAGAACCAGTGGAGGCGGCGCAGAACTCAACCTGAGGGAAGAGGTGCTTAGCTTTTCCAGGCTCATGAAGGGTGTGTTGACACAAATGCCGTCGTCCGAACTGCTCGTACCAAGCTGGTTCGACGGTGTCGAAAATGTCTTTGCGACATATGAGGTGCTTGAGCGCCTGAGGGGTTCGCTCGTGCGGCCTTATTTTACGGAGCGCATGCGGGCGCTGGTGAATAGGCTGCCTGTCGGCGAAGCGAGTGATTACGGTGCGGTTAAGGAGCGAGTTCTCTTGGAACTCAAACTGTCGCCGGCTGAGTACAGGAGGCTTTTTCTCAAAGCCACTTGAATGGAGAAAGAATTCTGGACTCAGTTTGCGACACGGGTTGAGAGCTGCTTTGAGTATTATGCTCGAAGTCGCTTGATCGACTCTCTTGAGGACTTGCTAGCATTAATGGTTTCTGACCGCATTAGAGATTCCTTGCCTGTCGACATGCAGACCTATGTAACGCTAAATGAGACCAGAAAATGGCTTAACCCAGTAAAGGTGGCTGCGCTGGCTGATCGTTTCGACGAGGGCGAGCGATGCAAAAAGCGAGATCACCCGCCAGCTAAGAGCCACGCATACAACACAACAGAGGCCACTTCTCTTGAGGAGAAACGCGACAACCGAAAACAGGGCACTAAACCTAACGCTTCTCCGGTGAAGTGTTTCAGCTGCCATGGATTGGGACACTTTTCTCGTGACTGTCCGCGTAAGACGGCAGATGGAGAACAAAGAAATTACTCCGTGGTGGGCAACATCTCAACAAATTTAACACCATCTCAGCAGAGTATGTTTCAGGATATAAATGTCAATCAGAACGGTACGCGTGCTGAGTTGCGGAGAGTGGAGGTGAAATGCGGACCGAGGATGGTGCAGGCGGTTATCGATTCTGGAGCGGAGATTAGCGTAGTGCGTAAGGGGGTGGCGCCTGAAATGAAGGGGTCGGCCGGAAGGGTGACACTGACTGGGGCGTTCGGGGACAGCGTGAGCGCCGTTCTACGCCATATACCGATGACTCTTCCCACAAGCTACGTTGTGTATGTCCCTCGAGAGGTGCCGCTCTTGTGCGCCGTCACTGAACAATTGGTTAACGGCATAGACATGCTGTTGACGCCCGATGACTACGACAGCCTAAAGTTGGCGTGCGAGAGGGTTGACTTGAAAGCGATGGTTTGTGAAGCTGAAGACGCGCTTACTGACAAATGTAATGAGGTCGCAGACGACGGCCATGGCGCACAGCTTCGGTTTCTACAAGGACGACCGGCCCAAGGACAAACCGCGCGTGGTGGCCTTTGTGGACATGAGCCAATAGGTGCTCCAGGTGGTGCTGGTGGCCTTCAACAAGGACCGGCTCAAGATGCTGGCTACCACCGTCGATGGAGTCGGGCCCCACGACTTCAGCATGGTTCTGGTGCGCTACTTCGTCCAGGAGTTCAAGGAGCGCTACATGCTGGACGTGGCCACCAACTGGCGCGCCCTCATGCGCCTCATCACCGAGTGCGAGAGGCTCAAGAAGCAGATGGGTGCCAACCCGCACGACTGGTCGCTCAACATCGAGTGCTTCAAGAACGACCGGGACGTTGCGGGCAAGATGAAGCGGGAGACCTTCGAGACCATGTGCACCAAGCTGCTAGCGCGAGCCGAGCGCACGATGGCGTGGGCGCTGACGGTGGCCGGGCTGCGGCCGCCGGACGTGGAGTCGGTGAAGCTGGTCGGGGGTGGCATCCGGGCGCTGGCGATCAAGCAGCTGGTCCGCAAGTTGTTCCAGCGGTAGCCCTCCACGACACTGCACCAGGACAAGGCGGTGGTCCGGGGCTGCGCCCTGCAGTGTGCCATGCTGTCACCCATCTTCAAGATGCGAGACTTTGCGGCGGAGGACGCCCAGCTCTACCCTATCGAGCTGTGCTACGACCCGGGCAAGGGAGAGGAAAGTCGGGCAGAGGTGTTTCCCCACTGGCGCCAGCTGCCCTTCAGCAAGATGCTCACCACCTACCGAAGCAAGCCCTCAAACTTCGAGGCCAAGTACCCGCAGGAGGCGGCGGTCACCCACGCGGACCTGCAGCCGGGCAGCTTCACGGTGAACAAGGTTGCCTCCGCGTCCGGGGGCGAGGCGTTTGGGATCAAGGAGAAAGTGCGTCACAGCCTGCGGGGCATCTTCTCGGTGGTGTCCGCCTCGGCCGTGGACCGCAAGCCCGACGGTCGACAGGCAAGTGCTGGGCGTGCAAACGATGGCTACCTAGCGGTGGCGGGGGCGGCTACTGGCGAAGAGGCACCCCCGACCCAGGGTGGAGACCCCGACAAAGTGGACGAGGGCTAACCTGTCAAGGAGGAGGATTGGCCCAGCCCAAAAGGGAAACAAGCCAAGGTCACAGAGCTCCCGGTTGGGGGCGGGGTGCCGCAGCTGAGAGCCTTCGAGATGGACCAGCTTGTGGAGTACGAGGTCCACATGGTCCACACGGACCGCATAGAGAAGGAGCGACTGCTTTGTCAAGCAATGGTTTTTGGTTCGGCGCATGCGCGAACCGAAGTTTTGGTGTGTCTTTTTAAATGGATTGTATACTTTAAGTTGGTGAGATTTTTTTTGTTGTTGGTATGACTGAACGGGCAGTTGCGGGTTTCGGGAAAATAGCCTGGTTAAGAGAGAGCATATTTTCCGCATACGCCTTTGCAGATTTTTTTTTAGATGCACGTTTTAGTTCCTATTATGCAAGCCTTAAGGCACTTTTGGTAGTAACGGGGTGTTTAGAGCCTTGGCGGGCACATTCAAAATCACCTTACAAGAGCGACCAGTGTATGACGGGCGGACATTTTGTTTTTGTGTGTGATAATTTTGTGACATTGAGGCCCCAAAATTATACTTGTTGGGGAGGTGTGAAGGTCAACGTAAATGACGGCCCCAAATCCAGAGGCGCGACATGCGCAGGGTTTCGGTACAGTGGCTGTAGTTTCGGTTTCGTCTTTCTTTTCTCCGAGTAATGACTTTAAAGTGAGCGGCGCGGCTGTGGCTCGAGGAGAAGGAAGAAGAGGGAGAGGCGCGAGGGCCGGGAAGAACGTCGGTCGGGCCACCTTTCAGTCTGTACTGCAAATAGACGTTTCTTTTTATTTCTCTCTCACTGATGGAGTCCTTTCAGTCATTTTTTTAGACCATCAACATCCGCACACCATCGGCGTTCCCAGTCATCGGGTCCCTGATGCAATCCTAAGAAGAAAACGAACCTTCACTGAAGGCACTACTCGTCACATGCTCGGTGGCTCGGAAGCTGAAAGCTATGTCTTTTCGACCTAAATAACTCTGCCATTGGTAAAAGATAATCAATAAATAAACATAACAATAAATGAAAAAATAAAAAAGCTGGAGAGAAAAAAACAACTATCAAGAACCCACCGGAAGTGTCGTATTCTTGCATATTCAGAGGCTCAGAACTATGAAACAAGTTTCTCCTACCAAAATGTGTACAGGCCGAAAGAAACACGCCCCAAAAACGTAAAATGAGAAAAAAAATTAATGACGTGCTGAACTTGAACAATTTTAGAAATGTTCCCCCATGAGTTATTTATTCCTCAACGTAAAAAAAAACAACAACAACAATAAATACATTATTTTGTGTTCTGCAGATTGTAATGATATGTACTGTCTCTGGTGTTAATTTAAATGCAATACCTCAAACAATGCAGACGAAAAAAAAAGACTAGGGCATAATTGCCTGTAGGTACATGTTTGGATATTTCTTCGAAACTCGTCTTGAACAATAATCATCCCAGGCAGCACACCAATGTGGGACCTACATTGACTCATCATTGGCGAAACCTGGCACAAATCTTGGTCCGACGTTGGTTTTTTTCGAAAGCGCTACCAGATCCAATGTTGGACCATCGTTCTGTGCCAAGATGGGCCATGATTTAGCCAACGGCATAGCCAACATGGCCCACTATTGGCTGACCGTTTTTCAACCATTATTTTCATCCAACATTTACCACTGGCTCATCCAATATTGGCTTCCATTCATATACATTGGCTAACCCAATATTGGCAGCCAATCATACACATTGGCTATTCCAATGCTGGCAGCCGTTCTCGTAAAACCTCCAGATTTGTTTTAACATATCGCGCGAACGTCGTGGCCGGTAGATCAGCGCTTTATCGCATCGTAAAACAGCAAGTCAGCGAGGCTAGGAGAGCCTTCTGTGGCATGCGCCTAGTCTCGTTGACCTATACTCATTCGCGCAGCAATAAGGCGGCGATCTACCAGCTGGTCGGCGTTCGCGCGATGTTGTTAAAAGATCTGGAGGCTGTACATTGGCTGTTCCAGATCAGGCACCCATTGTTGACCATAGACTATTCAAATATTGACTGCAATTGTTTACCCAGCCATTCAGTAACACAGAGCACTTATCCAAAAGAAAGCCTACAGAGAAAACTAAGTACTTTGTCCCGTGCAATTTTATATGGCATGCAAATATGAACAGTTCAGAACCTTCAGAAGATTGTAGACTTTATTGACCACACCAGCATCTGCTTGGGTGGGCTTGGCAGGGGTCCAGGCAGCAATCTTAGTGTGCAGGCTCAGGAATGAACTGAGGGGGGTCTGGACCAGGGGCAGGGGCTGGACCAGAGGCGGGTCAGAGAGAAGGGCTGCCTCAAATCTCCTTCTCCTGCCCGCTCCTCGATCCACTGAGCCGGGCAGCCACCTCCCGATGATCGCCTGGGCTTGAACCCAGTCCGCGGACCATTTTTGACAGATGGCATCTGCAAAGTGGTTCCACGAGTTTAAAAATTCAAATGAAAAAACACTTTCTTTTTACCAGAGCACATTGACCGTGACTATAGTCACCGACAGGACGAAACCGGCAAGAAAGCGCATCTGTAGGCCCCGCTGTTTGCTTGACAATTGGCTTCCAGCCTTTTTCTCACTCTGCACGGGGCACTGCTTGGTCTCATACAAGTTTAATGAAACTTACAATAAGAAACTCAAAAAGTGTCGTAAAGGTAAAACAGTTCAAAATATGAGAATACAGCACTCATGTAGTTGTCAAATACGATGCTTGCAGTAGACTTTGATACCGTTGCCTTATCTCAAGGAAAACGTGTAGCGAACGTAAACGAAGTCTAAGTGTAGTCTGCTGGTCAGCTACAAGTGAAAAGTTCCAAAACTCGTTTCTGTCCTTCTGATCAATTACCTCAGACTGGGGCAAGAGACCAAGAAACATCCATCCATGGAAGAGATTAAAAAAGGAGACAAAAGGACTTTGCTCCATCACCGTTTTCAATTTGCCACGGTTATTTTTTTCCATTAACCATAAAACAAAATGACAGTTGACAGGAGGACTTTCCTCCTGTCACCTTTTTCACTTTTTTCCACAGTTGGATGTTTCTAGGTTTCCTGCCTCGGTCTTGGGTAATTCATCAAAATGGTAATGTATACACCAGCTCGCCTGCACCCTCACTGTAATTTAACATTTGTCCTTTCTGGGTTTGTATTGTTTACAGGTCATAAAAATGAACAGATATTAATATGTACAGGGTACAATTCTAAGCAACATATGTCCTAATCCTACCGGCATGGGGCTTGTACAATCAAAATAGGGTGTGGTCAAGCTTGTTGAGTGCAGCATCACGCTCGATGAGCAGTGGTGCATATATCAGGCCATGCCCTGTCAGTGACTATGGGGTTACATAATTAAGTTTGTAGGGCAGCCAGGAATTTCAATAATTGAATATTACCTATTGGAATGGTGCAGAGGCCCAAATTGATAAAGGCCCTCTTGCCCTTGCGGCCGTAGAGGCTGAAGAGCACCTGGACCGGATGACCCATGATGCTCTTCATGATGCCAGCAGTTACCTCTGGAAGGTTCCTGCCCCCAATCTTCTGCAGCTGATCTTGCTGTAAAACAAAACAATGACTATAAAACCACAAATTATGTATAGAAGTGCCATGTTGTAATAAAAACTAATTGAAAATTGCTCTCTAGTACCACCTGCATTGTTTCATTCTACACCTGCAACAAAGATGCAAACACTCCCAAAACCTGAACAATTTAGCCACAGGTGCTGGCAGCGTGAAGGTGCTTCAAGGAGCGTCTTGAATTTCATTAGTAACTAAAATCCATATTCCATAAATGCTAGTTTTATATTTATATTGTGTTACTCAGCCACGACTGAAATTCGGCAGTTTCTTAAAGACGGTTTTAAAGGTTCATTCAAATACTATGCTAGGTGTTTCTGCTAATATGCTTAAAAATCCCCATGAATAGGGTGATTGAGAAAAAAACTGGGTAACAAACCGCCGGCGGACGTCAAGGATTATAAAAAACACACGAATGAAAAAAATAATAACCCTTTATTAAAAATAAACATATGGTTCCAATTGGAGACTTGCTGAGCGTGTGTGAAGCATGTGGGGAGCACTAAAGTTACCACTCGTGCAGCAGGCGGACGGCTGGAAATGAGAAAACACATGATTCTCTTTTATCATCTGTGATGCATGATGGTGCAACATGCGTGCACTGCCATGCATCGCACGTAGAGGTGCGTGTTCAGATGGGCACTGACATCAACAAGGCAAGCCTCAAGTGGAAGTCCGGAAGCTCTATCTAGACCAGGGGTGGCCAGGCTGACCCGGCCTAACCGCTGAATTCACAAACCTCCCTCCAATTGAGGCACCCCTCTAATTCCTCAAAAAAGACGCGAGGGCCGGTGCTGGCCAATCGCGACGACGGATTGGTGGCCTAGGCTCCTTGCGATTGGCCAGCGCCGGCCCTCGCGCCTTCCTTGAGGAAGTGGAGGGGCACCGCAATTGGAGTGAGGTTTGCGAATTCGGCGGAAAGAGCCGTAAACAAAACCACGAAACTACCAAGAACCGTGTGGGGGTTGGGATGGGGGGCCTTGTACAGAACAATAAACAAAACTCCCAACTACTTTCAATCTATCAGGGACAAAAGCAACTCAATTCTACTTAAGGTAGTAGTAGCACAAGACTACCAAATTGCAACCTGTCTTTCAATTTAAAATACGTCCCATTTCTCTTTTTGGGGAACGGCTCGTGTGACCAGGAGGGAGGAGGGTCACGAGCCGCACGCTGCTTGCGAGCCGCAGCTTGGCCACCCCTGATCTAGACTCTCCTACATGCGATGCGAGGCGGCACCATGCATGTTGTACATTTTGGTCACGGGGAGGAAGATTGCGTTCCGATAAAAGTGAAACAGGGAAATGCATTTAAATTTCTTTTTTTTAATGCTAGAAATGCTGCACGAGCCGCATATTACTGTGTGAGTGGATTTAGTAGTTTACAATAATTTACCCCTAGTCTCAAATATGTTTAGAACTGAGGAGTTACCCATTAACTCCTTTGATAGAAAGGACTTCTGCATAAATGTTTAAACAACGCTAATTAAGTGTTCCACGTGAAATGTACCTAAAGATACATCAGATGTGTAGCTTTGAAACAACCTTGAGCTCAACGAGAACGTACCTGTACTTATTCTCCAAACCATTCACGTGTGCGCAACATAGGCGTCCTTAATGCCAAGCATACATGCCTATTCCTTTCAGTACATTACCACAAAAAGTTGTTAAGGTATATAGCTTGCTCGCATTAAAAAGGTTAAGAAACAACAGTTTTCCCGTTACGAAGTTGGCTCCTAGCAGTTTCCAGCTTCACACTCCTGCTGTGAAAAAATACCACACGAGTGCTGCATCGACATTTGGCTGGAATTGTAGTCCTCGACACACCACAAACTATAGATTGATTTGTCTTGTAGCATCCATTCAGTACGTCGCAAGATGAAACGGAGTATAGCATCGATCCATTTATCGTCCACGTGGGAGTGTGTGCCGGAGGCAAATGGGAAGAGAACAAGCACATGCCTCGAATAAAATGGGGTTAAGAAATAGTAGGGACAACACTGGAGTGTGTGACGGCTAGACACACATACCGCACATTCCTTTGCAGCTGGAGCACTAACTTTGGCAGGGCATTGTTTCAGAAAGGCTTTGTATGACGATGTTCATGCCATCAAGTTGTAAAATGTGTACTAAGCTCCTCTGTGCAACATCACCATGCAGTGACACATATAATACATTCTCTGTTACCACTGCCTTTTCCACGACAGTGTAGCATTAAAAAAGAATAAATAAGGACACACTGATATGGGCAACCTAAAATATAAAAGGCAATAACTACCAAGGCTTTGCCTACACCCTTCTCCTTGACTGCTGCCTCTGCTCCCTCCAGCTCCTGAAGGCTTTCGGCTGGCAGCCTTGGGAGAATCAGGGGCAGGACCTCTGGGGCTCGTGCTGCCTGAGCTGCCGGTGCCTCCAGCAAAGTCACTCTCTCAGAGATGTCTAGGACACCCTGCCTCAGCTGTGAAAACTGATGCAGGATGTCCCTATTCTGTTGTCGAATTTCGACCAAAAGATGAATCATTTTCAGCTGGACACCTGGAACAGAATACTTTCATGTCAAGCTCTTTGCACATTTTCATTCAGACTTCTCTTGAACCTGTCAGCATACAGCTGGTAACCTACATTTACAGGTCCTATATTTGTTTAGTGAAGATAGTTAAAAACAATATAAAAGTAATGACATGAGAGACTTCAATGTATAGCAAGCTGCCCTAAATCAGCTTCCTAATCAATCCACTACTTGTCCCACTCCAGACCTTGGCTAAGCGACTATTCTAACTGACAGGATAAGAATGGCATCATTTTCAGATGCCCGGCCTCCAGCAAGTGTTCGCTACCTTCAGGTGTTTTTTGGCTATGCGTGCACGCTCAAGACTCACGAGACGTCAAAGCATTATCGAAAGTAGGAAGCTTGCATTGGATTTGGGACATTTGAAGAGCCTTCCTCCTGCTCTAATACTTTCAGCAACTATAGATGAATGTTTTCATTTATTATGGGTGCTTCTATTGAAACTTCTTTTCAGCAGACTTTTTTCCATGCAGCAATTTGTAACCAAAGAAATTCATGTGTCCAAAATAAAGGACAACAGAGACCCAACGTCGTGATATGCAACAAAATGCCCATGAGACATGGTATTAGCATTGGATATCTATGAAAATGCTGCTCATCTCCGTTCCTGCTACCACATTGTTTTTTTCTCACACTCGAAGGGGATAGCAGAGCCATTATGGCACAGTAGTTTTATCACAGCAATTACCGTGAAGCTGACTGTGGCATGGAGCACACATTTTGCGGCTGTCAAACATGTTTTCGTACTGGTTGTTTACAAAAGATCGGCAGCCACTGAATAAGAAAATTTAAGTTAGTGATAACACCAAAGGTGCATTGGACAATATGCATGCACTTAGAGGGGTCGGGAATATTTTTTCTTCTTCAGAATTCTGAGCTATATGTTTGTCATCTATATATTCCACATTCATTTAGTAGCACAGAAAAGATTATTTCAGTTTCCCGGCCCGCAGTTCTAAAAGTACCGCATGGTAGGTAACCAATAGAACCTCTTTGTTGCCTGCGCAAGATGTCGATGCAGATCAAACGAGATGGGCAAAGCCAGAGAGTCAGATATCGCTCCAACAGCGGCTCTAACACAACTCTAACACAAGTCAACAGATAAAATCTGACGTCTGATATTATGCTAAGGTAATTGTAAGATCGCTGACCTCACAGAGCTCTAGCGTCGCCTATTACACCGCGATAAACTAATTGCAAGCTGTGAACATGTTTTGGCTTTAACCGGACAAATTGCTGATCCGCTAGCAGAACAAGGACACAAATGCTGCAAATAGAAGCGAAATTAATCGCCTTAGCGTCCTAGAGGATCAGCATGTCAAGTTACTGCTGAGGAAGATTGTGGTCAAAAATAATTAATTGAAAACTCATGACTATAAAGCTAGTCACGGGGAAAGTATAACATCCAACTTAAGACTACACAACGAAAATAAATGGTCCAAAACGGATGCGCTAATAGCCAAGAGGTTGTGCGCGGATGTCCCTCAGTGATGATGATTTTGTGAAGTCCTAGATTTAAATCTTGTTGGGAATATAATTTTTTTTTATTGCTTCACTTTTATGTTTTCGTACAATTCTATTTGATGATAAGGTTCCACAACCTCATCTCGCAATGAATGCGAGCTGTGGCGGGACACGCAGCACGGCTGCAATGGTTACAAAACGACAGGAGGTATATTCCAATCCCGGGATGTAGTAGTGTACAACAAATATGAATACCGATAAATAACTCAATATTTTTACCTCTCAATTTATTATTTCAAAAGAAATAAAGCTGAACATTGTTTCAACTTTTTTTACATTGCTACCGTGACGCTCTGTTGCTCATGCTGCTTAGGGTGTCGCGTGATCGTTTGACACAGTCCTAAGAACACTATTTATAAAATGCAGAAGCAATATGTTCATGATAGGGAAAACAGCTCACAAAACACGGACTACGAAGAGGAACGGACACGACAGGACAATGCTGTACTCGCAACTGAAGAATTTTAATAAAGGAAACAAAGACAGAAAAAAACATACACAGTATCTTAAAAGATTGCACAAAAACAAAGGACCAGTCACGCCAACCGTGAAGCGTGTCCATAAACTACCCGTTCACTACGTGACTCATTTTTTGCCGCAGGAAGGAAATCTCTTTGGCTCACAGCGCCAATGACGGTTCGCTAACACATGAATGACCATGACACAAAATGTGGAAGGCCTCAATGATCTCTCTCGCCACCCTATCCTTGTGCGCGCCCAGAACGGTGACTCCTCCAAAGTCAGGCCGACACTTGCACGATGCAATGAATGGGCAAAGGCCCCCCCCAGCCGTAGCTCTGAGCGAATATGAATGCTTTCGTAATTTATCATTCAGACATCTTCCTGTTTGCCCCACATAGCACCTGTTACGTGACAAAGGTATCTTATATACCACACACGAAACACTAGGCAGCACGTAGCCGGGGCCCCCCCCCCCCCCCCCCCCCCGAAATCTTCCATTTTGCTGGGACCTCCTCTCCCCCCTCCCCCTCATACAGCATCTTGTCATGGGCAAAAACAAAATCCTGGCTACGTGCCTGTGAAACACGTACAAGTGACAAAAGGTTTTCTGTGCGCGTTGGTGCTCTTAAGAAAGCTAAGGGGGTGGAGAGGACGGGCCGGAAAGGGAAAAGAAGCGTGTGGTAGTGTTTTCGGCGCCCCAAAAAATGGGCCAGATATGTTCCAGGATTGGTGCAGGGGTAGTTGGTCGTTCCAGCGCGAAGTGCGCCAAGGCGCACAGAAAACCTTTTGTCACTTGTGTTTCGTGTGTGGTATATAAGATACCTTTGTCATGTAACAGGTGCTACGTGGGGCAAACAGGAAGATGTCTGAATGACAGATTACGAGAGCATTCATATTCGCTCGGAGCTACGGCTGGGGGGCCTTTGCCCATTCATTGCAGAGTGCAAGTGTCGGCCTGACTTTGGCAGAGTCACTGTTCTGGGCGCGCACAAGGATAGGGTGATGAGAGAGAACATTGAGGCCTTCCACATTTTGTGTCATGTTCATTCATGTTTTAGCAAACCGTCATTGGCGCTATGAGCCAAAGAGATTTCCTTCCTGCGGAAAAAAATGGGTCACGTAGTGAACGGGTAGTTTATTGACACGCTTCATGGTTGGCGAGAGTGGTCTTTTGGTTTTGTGAAATCTTTTAAGATGATGTGTATGTTTTTTTCTGTCTTTGTTTCCTTTATTAAAATTCTTCAGTTGCGAGTACAGCATTGTCCTGTCGTGTCTGTTCCTCTTCATAGTCCGTGTTTTCTGAGCCGTTTTCCGTGTCACGTATAACGTCAACCAACTGGCCCAGTTCACCACCTTATTACAACATTTTCCCTTCAATGCTTGAGAATAAATGCCTTTGTTGTTTAAAGGACACATGCAAAGGAAAATAAATTTGTTTTTAAACAGCATAGATCGAAAAAGTGTCAGAAAACAAATTTACAACGAAGAAAAAAAGTTCTATAGCTACATTTTCGGTGCGAAACTAATTTGTAGAGTGCACTCGTGGGAGCCGCCGCTGGTCACTAGTAGACCTGTGTGCTGCCGCTGCACACCGAGTGTGCTGCACCACCAGTTGAATGAGTGTCTCCGCGCTACCGCCAGAAGGGAAGACTTCGGCGTGCCGCCGCCATCGATTTCTGATTACAGCACAGTATTACGCGGTGCTTGCGCTCTTTCAGGAGCTTCCTTTGAGCTCTATAAGTTCTTATTAATCTTTTTTTTTGTTGCACTTCAAACGAAGATGAATAAGTGACTTTTAGAGACAATAGGAAGCTTCCGAAAGAGCACAAGCACCATGTGATAAATAGCAGCCAATCACGTGATAAATAGCGACGACTTTTCCACGGGCGCCAACTACAAATTCGTTTCGCTTCGTAAATATAGGTCTAAAAAGCTTTTTTGTTCATTGTAAATTTGTTTTACAACTTTTCCCACCCAAGTTAAAAAAAATTTCCCTTTGATTTTGTTGAATGTGTACTTTCATGAATATAAGAAAATTTAACTGGCAGATACATCTTTTTTTTTTTACCCCATTAATATTTTGAGCCCTTCAGCAATGTCCAAGTACTTCAACAAAAACTGGTAAATTCCAATTTCCCAGAAATTCCCGAAAGATGATACCAATATTTTTTTTCACATTGTTGAACATTTTTTTTTCTAAAGGTCACGTTCAAGCTTTTTTATGTAACAACAAAACAAAGCTATCTTCTAGTTACACCTTATCCCAATCTGTTTCCAGGACACCATTCACAACGGCATAAATACACACACTAGCAAACGGGTGCAACTTTTAAGTTCAGCTCTGAATGTTAAAAAGTATAAACTTATAAATTCTTATGACTGGGATCCTCACTGGCCTCCTGGTTGTCCTGGGGCTGGTTCACTTGCTGCGCTTGCAGGGTCTCTGCCAGGTCATCCTCGTAACCTATGGCTGACGAATGGGAACTTGATGCAGCTGAATACCATTAAGACAGTCTTACTACGGCTCTGTTGATGCAATCTTCAAGTTGTTCAACTCTGAATGTTTAAAATTACAAGCAGACTCACAGGTGACCCCCTCATTTTTCTCCTGGCTGTGCTGAGGTTGCAGCTGAGGTTGGCGCCTGCCTGCCTGGCTGGTCTTGTGCTGACCCCCCACCAACGAGCGGGAGCTCAATGCAGCTGAATAGCATAAAGACAGTGTCCACACCAAGCAAACATGGTTAGGCACTACAATGGTTTATCAGCACACCAATTATATTGTTTGCATAAGTGATTTATAATTTACTTAATAAAATTTTATTGAGGTGGATGGCTAGCAAAGCTGCCTAGTTTGAACCATGCAGATTGCCTCAACCTAAGAAATATTAATAGTAACATTATATTTTTAGAGAGGTACCCTAATATCTATCATAAGGATATCCTGAGAGAACTACATTTCATAGGTCATTGAGACTGAAAGTGACTAACAGTTTTCACCTCTCAAATACCCAGCACCTCCAATGAGCTTCTGAATGGCAGAGTGCCATTCAGAAGCTTATTACTTGCCACAAGCCACGTAAATGCCCAAAGCATGTTGTTCACTGAATAAGTGTGAATAATACTGTAGACAACCTATCATTTAAATACAGATAATGGTTACTATAACTGAATGCTTACGTGGTGAAGGCATTCTGAGGGGGGGATGCGATACGACCGATTACGCTCCCGGCAAGGCCTCATTTGCTAGAAAAAAAAAACAATGTATCAGAACATCGGAACATCCCATTATTTTGCCCCAAGGTATTTTCACAAAGCCTTGGAACTCAGTAATCACCCGAAAAATTTGATGTCTCTACGGTGGAGGTTCAGACGTACTGGCGAACCTTCTTGGCAGCCTTTTTGTAGGTCCCTGTAAATAAAATTTGTGTTTGAAGTGTGGAGACTGAAATTGAAGAATTTCAGCTGAATATAGTTCTGTAAGACACATTTCAGCGGAAAAAAATAACTGAGTTGATAAACAAACTACGTTGACTTTACATAACAGATTCGGATAGCAAATTCTGTCACGCGTGTGTGAAACGTTCCAGCATCACAAACGTTTAGCAATACACTCACGGTGCTCTTTATCAGATATTTTTATGCATACTATGTGTACTCTTGATAGTTAATTGTTTTAATTGTTCAAGTTTCAGATATGCGTGACAGAATTCGTTATCCAAATTCGTCTATTGGGAGCAACTACACCTCGTGACTGCACCGATATGCAATCGGTGCTACACAATGTTAAATTCCTACTAAATTTAGCGGGGAAGCTGAATTGGTGTATACATTACATGACAAATTTTTTTTTCTTTTTGCTAGAGAAAAATGGAGTTGTGTATGCGCTGAGAAGGTGAGGGAGAGGAGGAGGCGAGAGCGTGAGGGGACGTCAAAACGCCGAGCTTTAATTCGAAGGATTAGTGAGTAGAAACAAAGCTAGCTGCCTGTGTCTCCACTGCACTCGTCAGTGTAGTTTGTTTTATCATAACGAATACTGGCTTCTGGACCATTCTTGCAATATGCCGTAGCTTGAAACAGTTATTCAGGAGCCAATGAAGTTTTGTCTGCAAGCATTCACATCTTTCTAGCAGAGAATAAAATATAGTTGCAGCTTTCAAACCTAGTAGCTGCAGATAACGGCATATTTTCTCAAATTAGCTACCAAGCGAAATTGTTTCATACAACTCTGCCTGCACACCAGTACAGGTTATAAGGAGAAATACAAACTGAGTATGTGATATAAATAACATAGGAATCAGGCAAACTGATGACCTTTAAACATAAAAACCCGAATCTGGAAAAAAAAAATAATAGGAGGACACATATGTTTTCTCTTTTGGTTTCGACGGTATTGAGTACCCGAGCTTGACCAAGAACCTTCAAAACTTTACACCTTAGAAATGCCTAAAAAATGTTTAAAATCACTTTAAAACTTACTAAAAAGTATTTTAGGTCCCATTGACAGTATCATGTGTTTGATGTTTAGATTCTCTTCTGGAAAAATAATAACCCACAATCACACACCTCAAAAAAAAGGAAAAGGCGATGGGTCTGCAAACAAATTACTTATAGTGGGTCTTAATTACAATGACTGGGAAGACCTCCCAGCCTTTGCCGACAACGCCAGGCAGAGCCTGCGCCTCAACCAGGCTTATGAGTTGGCACCCTTTCACGTGCATGGGCCAAGTGCAAAACAATTCGTCCTCCGACAGTCATCCGACTGGGACAGCTGCGAGACTGTCCTTCTCTTCAGGGAACTTCACTACTGCGAAGGGCTTGACCATCCTGTATGCAGAAGCAGCAGTTTGAAAGGGGTCAATGTTTGCTAGCTCACACATCCTATGATAATGGTACTGGAATCCAGAATAGCAAAACACCCCAAATTCTGGAAAGCTTCCTTCGAAGATCAGGGCATTACAAATACTGATGTCCCAAACTTATGGTGTTTTAACCTTTTCTTTCTGCAGAGCAGATTAGAAATTCTGGACGCAAGTAAATAGCTATCTGAAGAAGTTATCTTCATTATTTGCTTGTATTTAAACTTGCGACAAAGCAGCTAACCATACAAAATACCTGCTGTTAATTGTGACTTTGCCAACACCAGTGGTGGTCGAACATGATTTCTCATAATGCGTCACTTCAAGCAAAGTGTTTCTTCAGTTTATTTGGTGATCGACAATTTTGACCAATTCGATGCGCACCTGTTTTGAGTGTAATATGAAGTCATCCTGAATAAGAGTCATGTAGATTGCAGAGACCTAACCTGTCACTTAAAAAGTCTCGGCAATGCCAGCGTTTTTCTCACTGTGCTTGCCCCATCAACCCCCTCGACCTGGCTGAGCTGCAAGAATCTCTTAGTGTTATCATTCTCATACAGCTCAAGAAGCTCATATTAACTTAGGAATGCTCAAAATGCTATAAATAACCCCGCTGACTCTGAGCTAAATCCTGATTTTGGTTGTTGTATTTTCTCGGCATTTTAAGCTATCCTGCTAAAACAACTATTTACGAGAATGGTTATATTGTAAGAGATTTCTGTAGCTCAGCCAGGTTGAAGGGAAGATTGCACGCATAGTGTAATGAATATCGACGAGAAATTTTAGAAGTGATATGAGAGATCTCTGCAATCTACACGACGCTTACCCAGAATGAGCGGATTACACTAAAAAAAGTATGTAAGCATCGAATTGGTCAAAATTACCGATCACTAGGGAACACCATTCCCATGATTCCTCGAGTGCGGGCCGGGGCGCTTGGGTAATATAGCAAATGGTTTATTCGCAACTCCAGCTTGCCGGTTGTCTCGCATACAAACTAATAGCGAGTTTGTTTCACAGCACTCGTGTCCCCACGTGCCCACTCGCAGCGTGGAGCGAGTTCTTTTTGGCCGGCACTTCACGAGTGGTTGCACTCTCCCGAGTTTGTTTCAGCGGCGACACCCCACGCGTACATGAACTCGCTGCACCGAGAAAATCGAGCGTGCACCGAAATGCAATTCTGTCATGCCTCGCTCCGGCGAGGGTTCGTCTGCTACGATGTGTCATTTGTGCAGCAAAACCGAAAGGAAAAAAAAAAGTAGATTTTCTGATAGAAATCGTGTCCTGCAGGCAACGGAATCAAACGCGAGCTTGAATTGTGAGCGTCTGCTGTTTCATAAGGGAAGCAATTGACAACCCGTGCTTTATTTACAAGTTTTTAGTCGCCCTGTTGCCGTACAGATGCTGAAATATACCGGTGTGTAAAGAAATGCTCAGAACAAACAAACGCATTAGCGGCCCCCGATATCTTTATCACCATCCATATGCGGGTGAAAAATGAAACATTTGTCGACAAAGCTATCTCAGCAGGAACCTGTCTGCCTAATAAGCATCCGAGAAAGCTAAACATAGTGACTTTACCCGAGGCTTGGGCAACATCACGTTTAACATTTACTTAAGTCAGCTATCTTGCCCCGGCGTATTATGTTTGGGAAAGCTCTCATTCTCGACAAGGCTAATATCTGATCCACCTGTACCGACGATCGAGATCGAATGTCCCACCAAATGTTTTGCTGGATATTCCAACAGACTAGTTTTAAAACGTACCCTTTCAGTGGTTCATGCATAATAGCATGCTAAAACGAACCAAGCTTCTGCGCAGACAGCATGATCAGTTTTCTCCAGTATAAACGGTTATAAGAATTGAAAGATTGCAACCAGCTGCTTTGTAGTTGCTCGCTGATTGCGGAAATTTACGCCGGCTGTTAGCCGAGTTGCTTGAAGTCATCGCATATGTAAACTACAGGTTACAGCCACCAACGTTTACATAAAAACGTTGGCAGCGAATGCACTCTCGCATTCCCATTCATCACGTCGAACAGAAGGACGCTAGTTTCGGTTTGAAGTCTTTACTCCCTCTACAACATACAGGGTGATTCAAGGAGAGGCCAGGCTCTTTAAATCGACCACAAAATTCGGTTTCTTAACCTATCGCGCTACGACTTTGTGCAGCGTTGCCCACAGATGGTGCATTTTTTTTGTAAAATTTGCAAAAAGCGAATTTACCCGAGGAAAAAGTAAAGAAAGAAAAAGGCTTAGCTCCTATGGAAATGCAGCGACGCCACCAGTCTTCAAACAACACGGCGCCGTTTCGCATGGGAGACAAGAGATGGCGCAACGAACGAGCCTACGGCGCCGAGAGCTGGCGTCTTTAGCAGACAATCTTTTTGACTCAAAAGCGGCGCGTGTTCCGCAGGCGGCGACAGTCGCAGAAACAAAAACAGGCGCGGTAACAACAAGGAACTGCAGTTTCTCGTCTGCTAAAGACGCCGGCTCTCGGCGTCTATGCTCGTTCGTTGGCGGCAGTTGGCGTCGCGACCACTTGCGCCATCTCTTGTCTCCCGTGCAAAACGCCACCGTGTTGTTTGAAGACGGGTGGCAATGCACCATCTGTGGGCAACACTGCACAAAGTCGTAGTGGGATAGGTTAAGAAACCGAATTGTGCGGTCGATTTAAAGAGCCTGGCCTCTCCTTGAATCACCCTGTAGATGGCGACAGCATCAGTCTTCTGCACTCGGTGCAATTGGCAAGTTTGTTTGAGGTCAGTTCTCCATGCAACACTCCGCGAGTGCGATGCATTTTGGAAGAGAACTCGAACAGTGCCAATGCGTGTGAAACAAACTCGCTATAAGAACCAGAGGAGCGGGGACGACAGCAGAGATGGTGGCAGAGACTGTCGGCATGTTGGTCCTTCATGCACCAACATACGAACACGCCATATTTACCGGAAATCGTGAGTCTTAATATAGAAACTGTTGAGCTTGGCTTGGCAATTTTTTAAAAATCAATATTTTGATTTTTCTTGACGCGTGTCAACCTCTCCACCTGTGGTAGGCTCCTGCTCTGACCGCTTCGGATTTGTAGCCGAATAACTGTAGTTTGGCTCGCTGATCAGCGAGGAGGTGCAAAGGAAGTCCTGGAAAATTTATTCCTGTCTGTTTGGCCATCTTTGAACTATTGCCCCGCCGTCTACAGTGTGTTGGAGTTGCGAATAGAATAGGCACCGAAACAAAAGCAAGGACGAGACAAGTTGAACAAAAGTTGTATATCAAGGTTGCTGGCACAAAACAAGAGACAAGTTGGACAAAAGGTGTATGCCAAGGTTGCTTGCACCAAACAAATGCACCACAGAGCTTCACTTTCAGTGTAAATTACAATGTTGCAGCAAGATTGATTTTTACAATTTACAGTGAGACCTCGATAAAAGTGTGGCTCTTCAAAGGGGCCACATAAATTGGAATCTCCATTTATCATGCAATGATGTACTACAAAGACACTGATAAATGGCACATTTCTCATTCAAAGAGATGGTGAACCAAAATTTGGATTTCAGAAAACAATGCAGGAGCTGCAGGCGGGACGCTACAATCCCTACAACACCACTCGTAAGGTGATATATCGAATCAACGGCCATACTTTTGGGGGAAAAAAGGTAGAGATTTAACAAGGCCGACGAGGCGCGTGACGTCAAGATATCTCGTTTCCTCCTCTCTTTGTTTCGCCCCCTCAAGGCGGCGAGGCGGAGAAGGCGCGAGGCCGTTCCCTCTCCTTCTTGGCTCCTCTCGGAGAAACAAGACGTGAACATATATGTCAAATGCGCCTCCCTTTTTTTTAAAAAAAAAAACACGGTCATCCGTTTTATATATCGCTTATTAGTGCTGTTTTGGTGTTTGTAGCATCCCGTTGCACACTTTTGCCGCCGCGCTTTGTGGAATCCAGATTTCTGTTCAGCATCCCTTTAAGAGTTTTAAAATATTTGCTCACCTGGGTCAAAAGAAAAATAAGATGAAATTTTTTCCTAGGGACAAACGTTCAACTAAGCTTTTTTCTGCGAAATCAAATAGAGTTGTGGGCCATATTATAGCAGAATAGATGCAAAAGAAAGGAAATAAGACAAGCTTCTATCTCATGTTTATTTTGCCAAAATAAACGCCAGAGTGGCTCATCATGCCATTTAATGGCTGCACTCAAACTAGGTAAAAAAAAAAACAACCTTGGCTCATTGCGATATTTGATTGCCGCACGCACACCAAGTAGTAGTTAAAAAACATAGCTTTGCTTTAAAATGGTTTTTATTTCAGTGTTTTTTTAAAATTTATACTCCGTTTCATACTTAGTGTGTAACGCTGTCAAAGCTACTGGCGCGAGCATGGGGCTTGATCTCGTTGAACATTTGCACGCGTTCTCGCGCAAACAAAACCATTGACGAAGCCACGCGCTCGCGCCAGTAGCCTTGACAGCGTTGCACGCTAAGTATGAAACAGAATAGTGCAGGTGAACTGCTGCGTAATAGTCATTGTTTCAACCCTGAGACAGGGAAAGAAACGGGAAGACAAAGTAAAAGGGAGAGAATAAAGTGGACAGACAAACTCATTCCTCGATATTTAATTTAAAAGATATATATAATACTCTGAGGTCAATTAGAGCTGAATCTATTACGAAACCGGTGTATGCAGTCCTTTCGAATAATCACGCAAGAAGTAGGCCTAGGACCCGCGTGTTGCATCCCGCCGAAAAACAAGCACCAGCAACAAAATAAGAAACGTGCACATACGCAGGGTTCGAGGGTTGGTGCCCGGCGCCACAGCTTCAGCGTTAACGTTGAAAGTGCTATCTGAAATACTTATAAACTACAGCGGTTCGCTGAAGAAGGCAGATTACCGCAATCACTTTCCAAAAAGACAATGGACAGTCTGGACCTGTACCACCTGTACTGCCTGTACCACTTGTGCACTGGACGGCTTCGAAACCTTGCAAACAAGAAAAAACAAATAGAAGAAAAAAAATGAGGAACCCGACCGCTGCGCCCCCTTTGGACATCGGATGCCTACATAATAAAATAAAACTTTTTAATTCCGAAAATAACTTTATATTTTAAAACAATAGAGTTTTACATGTAGAAACAGTTGTAAAATTACGTACAAGCGTGTATGCATCTCTAATTTCGCGTAATCGACACTCGGCATAGGCGCGCAGAGAGCCTAGATTGAAGAGAGGGTCCATCTCATACCATGGGGAGCGTTTCCCCCTCTCCCCGCGCCCGCCTCCCCAACGCCTCCCTCGCCGATTGTCTGTCGCGTCGCAAGTGTGCATGCACAGCGTCGTCGTGTGGCAAGGAGGAAAGCACATAGAAACACAGAGGCGCTCGCAGACAAAGCTGGACACACTCTGTAATACAGGCTCTTTCAGAGAGAGCATGAGCATTTCTTGGATTTCTTGTTAGGTTGCTGTTGTCCATGATGTCTTGACTCTGGAGAGAGAGAGGGCGGGTCGCCGCTGGCCGAGTGTGTTAGCACACCGCAGCTAGGGGTACGGGGGCACGGGTAGCTTGCGCGGCACAGAACGCAGTCGTGTATCGCTGCTAGGCTAGCAGTCGTACTGTATCATTTCGTCGAAACTCGTTTCGTGGACAACTTTTCATGGACACACGTTTCGACGACACGATCGTTTCATCGACACTCGTTATGCGAATTCCACGCTGTAGGGACATTTCATCACGTGTGTATCACTGTATATTATATGAACTAGGGTTCCGTGTTTTCGGAGCCTTTTTTTTCTCCGAGTTTAATTTTTCTTAGATGCAGTGTTTTTGTTTAAATTGGTTTCAATCATAACCACTGTACACAAAAAACACCAAATCTGTAAAAAAAAATTAACTTTAAAAAAAAATAATTCCCAAATTAAAAAAAAAAATTCAGAAAACACGGAAACCTACTTATATCATCACTAGACTAGGCACCATGGGCCTCCATGATATGGGCTGTTGCCTTTCTGCGGTGCCGCGGCTCTCCTGGGTTTATTATCCCACGCTCCCTCCTGCGATCACGCCGCTTTGCAGTGACAGCCTGCGGCAGCTCATTACAAAAATGTTAACCCACCTAATTGACCCGTACACGCCGCTTCACAGCGAGTTAATCTGATACAGCGTATTACAGAAAAAAAGCTAATCTGAGCTGTAGATGAAACATTGCGTGTTGATGAACCGATTGCCACGGAAACGAAGCAATGAAACCGACTAACCTCCCGCTGTCACATACACAGAGCATGATTACTTTCACTTGAGCGACGCTTCTAAACTATGGGTGGCGCTCTTGTAAGTTGTTTGCTCGCCTGAGACAGCTTGAACTGCTTCATGTGTGAACCACACTGCAAAAACATTGTTTAAATCGAGAGTGACAGGGGGTGGACTCCGCAATCATGGTTCTCTAGTCTGAGCTGCGAAAGCGAGATGTGCGAACAGCTCTCAAACTCAACCGCCTGGATGCGGATACTTGACTTACTTGATGCCTTCTGTGGCGACTAACTCCAGGTGTAAATAAGAATACCAATATACGAATACTGATTTCTCAGATTTAATCATTGCGCCGCGGCTGGCACGTAGGCTAAAATCAAAATTCACTGAGGTCTTAAACGTCAATTTAAAAGACTCTTACGATCAGCATTGGAGTTACGTATAAGCACAGATATAAGCATCTCATTAAAATATCACAACCCAGCACGCGCATGTGCGTTGCTGCGGGAAGCAAACAAAGCCAACGTCATGCGCACAGACTCTAAAAATGGCATTGGCTAAAATTTCGTTCCGTGGCGATGAAGCCTCACATTGAAACCGACATTTACGGAGAGTGTGACAGTTTGACCGCCAATCACAGCTGTGCATGCGCTCTCTTCAGTTCTTCTGAAATGGCACGTCTCGCAACAAACACCTTAACAATTTGCGTTCTAGAAATCGTTAAATTTCGAGGCTCTTTTCTTCCTTTCCTTCATCGTCGTCTTTCTCCCTAGTCTCAAGGTTATAGTTCATCATGTTTAATATTCACCAGCTCGTTTGCGCGATAACATTCTGTTAAATAATGTTTATTTCTATATATGTGCCGTGCTCTTGTGTTTCAAGTTTTTGTACATCAGCCGGGGAAAACGCCGGGGAGAAGTTTCAGTGGTCCCACTTCCAGGGCAAAGTTCTTGCCTTTGATATCGCTCCGGCGTCTCGTGAACCTCAGGCGTGCACTCGCCACCAAAGCATGCTGGAAGGCAATTACGAGCGCATACTATACTCTGCTTCAGCTTACGACCGGGTGCAGCAAATACTACAAGCCATTGGAGACAATCCAAGGCCGTTTGAGCGTAACGTGACCTTGGAGAAGGGGCACAGCAACGCACGGAAAGCGTATCACGGACTACATCCACAGAGTGGGATTGGATAGGACAGCTCGTAGCATCTGCTTCGCTCAGACGTAAAGTGAAACGGAGTATAGAGGCCGGTTATCCGACATCCATTCTCATCCTGTCAACGACTCTGTTTTCGTTTTTAGGGCTTTATTTTCTCAGCCGTGTTGTTGCGTAGGAGCAGATGGCCCATTCAGGTAACAAGAGAAATGTGGCACTTCCTTCAGTCGCAAGGAAATACACTGCAATCTTTCGGCACATATCCAGGCTAAGCCATTGAATAGATTCATACAAAACATGAAACAAGCTTCAGGCAACAACTGCAGCAATCAGATATTACTTTAGAAATCAAAGAACGGACTGCGAGTAGAGCTGAAAATGCCAAAGCAGATGGAATTACGAATAAATGCAAGCAACAAGACACGAGAGACACGGGAGGGCAACAGGTGCCGAATGCAAATTCCCGATAAGACAAATTTGGGGGCCCTGAAAAGGACCATTTTGTTGTGTGACTTCTTCACATCCGGCAATGACGTGAACATCAGGAAGAGGCATCAGGAATCATCTGGCACAGGCACCACATGAAAGATGCCGCGGCCTGCAAAAATGTCAGAGGTGAGCCAGTTTTCTCGATGCTCATGATTACTCGATGCTTCATGATTACTCAATCGTGACCCCAAATTATGAAGTGCTTTGTGTTAGAAAAGATAGCCTGATCTACTCTGTTCTGTATCGCCCGCCAAATGGTCGTGTCTCCGAGTTTATGGAATTCCTTGAGTTATTCTTTTGTTTCGTAAATGAAGAGAGTTGTGAATTATTTCTTGGTGGTGATTTTAATATAAACATGATTGGAGATTCAAGCCTAAAGGACGATTTCGTCGCCTTATTGACTTCTAATGGTTGTCATAATGTTGTTACTGCTCCAACACGCGTCACTTGCTCCACGTCAACATCAATTGATCTTTTCGTAACTAATCGTCCTGAAAATGGCATCACCACTGGCATACTGAGTCATGGGTTAAGTGACCATCTTCCCATATTTATGTTTAGTAAATTTGATAAACAGCACTTACAGGATGAATGTTCTGGAGTTATGACCCAAGACATAGGACAGAGAACACTGGCAGAATTCAGAAGAAAAATTAGTGTCATTGACTGGTACCGCGTATTGAACTCCCATGACGCTAATGAGTGCTATGATCTTTTTTTGGACATGCTCAGGAATGCCTACTGTTCTTCATTTCCATATAAGGAGTATCGTCCTAATAAGAGGTCTAGGAAGCCCTGGGTGACTAAACGTATTTTGAAACTTATTAGAAAAAGGAACTCTCTTTATGACATTTTTATTAAAACTAGAAACAAAGAAAAATTACTCCAATTTAAAAAATTCAGAAATTTCGTCAATTCCGAACTAAGGCGAGCTAAACACGTTTATCACGCTTCGTTATTCGACGCGTCCAGTTTAAGAAACCCAGAAATTATGTGAAAGCGCCTGAACCGTTTACTGCGCAATCCAACCGAAGATAGAGCACCAAATACTATGATAATTGACGACACGGAAATTTCGGGCAAGGATCTCGCAAATAAATTTAATGATCATTTTGTTAACATAGGCAGTAGCACGTACGACAGTACGGCAGCAAATATTTTAGAAACTAACCGTGAAACCCTCTTCCTGAATCCTACAGATCCTGCCGAGGTGTTTTCCGCCCTCATTAACATTAAAAATAGCCGAAGCCGTGACTGTGAGGATCTCTTAATCCAACCAATAAAATATGTAATAGATCTCGTACTGCCCTGCCTAACCCACCTATATAATTTGATACTCTCGTCTGGCGTATTTCCCAATAGAATGCAAATTGCGAAAGTGGCAGTCCTGTACAAAGGTGGAGACAGAAATGACATGAACAATTACCGGCCGATCTCTATTCTTCCTATTTTTTCAAAGCCCGTCGAGAAAATCATATATTCGCGTCTTATGCATTTCTTCGAGCAACATTCTTTATTGGCGGAGTGTCAGTTCGGTTTCAGAAAGAACAGGTCTACTGAAACTGCTTTGCTTGTCCAGAAGGAGATAATATTAGAAAATTTTGAAAGTAAACTCTTAACCCTAGGAATATTTATAGAATTCAGTAAAGCATTTGACCGGATAAATCACAAAATTCTTTTAGACAAATTAGAATGCTACGGAATTCGAGGAGTTAGTTTATCACTCATTGAATCATATCTACGGTACCGGAATCAGTACGTTCAGATCAACTCATACACATCATCCACGCAGCAAATTTATTCAGGAGTGCCCCAGGGAAGTATTTTAGGACCCCTTTTGTTTATCGTGTACGTTAATGACATCATAAAAATTGAAGCCGCTGTTAAATTCATAATGTACGCTGATGATACAAGCATATTTTTACCGACACTGGAGAAGATGTGCTTGCATCTAAGGCGAACGTTTTTTTAGAAAAGCTAAAGACGTGGATAGATTCTAACTCTCTTGTAATTAATACCGCGAAAACAAAGGCTGTATTGTTTCAATGTCCAGGATCGCGTGTCAGATTGACAAATGATCTACTTTTCGGATCATGCCTAATTGACTGTGTTGAAAATGTCAAGACTCTTGGTGTTATTTTTTCAGAACACATGTGCTGGAATAACCAGGTAACACATATCCATAAAAAACTTTGTAAGGTTGTTGGCATATTGAATAGGTACAGACATACGCTCCCAGTTCATATTAAAAAGTTAATTTATGACTCCCTCTTTCAATCTGTAATTTGCTACGCTCATGTAGTATGGGGTACGACCACTATGCGAAATGTCAATAAGCTGCGACTGTTGCAGAAAAAGGCGCTTAGAGCTATCGAAAATGTTCCTCGAGATTATCATACCCTTCCCCTGTTTTTGAAACATCAGGTCGTCGACATTTCCTACTTGTATCCCTTGAGACTAATTTACATGTATCAACGATCAGTAAAACAAAACATCAAAGTTATTTTAAATCTTGGAAACCTGGTGAGAAACGAAGTAACATATTCATTACGTGACCCTCCTCATTGGCGTGTTCCCCCTTCCAGGACAAATTTTGGATTGCAGAGATTTAACTACAGATTGGCGGTTAGGTTAAATAAGCTGGCATCCCGAGATATTGACATACGCTCCATAAACTATCAGACAATTCAAAGAATATTATAATATCGAACTGTTTTTCTTGTGTTTCTTCTTATGTGGTTATTGTATAAGAGTTGTATATTTAGAATTTCTGTAACCTAGCTGTGCCCCCATCACTGCTGCTTGGTTTTGGGGGGCGCTGGACTTTGTCAAGCTGCGAGTACGCAGCTTTTTTCCAGCCCCCTAGTCCCAAATGTAATTGTTTGTGACTTAATAAACTGATTGATTGTTTGATTGATTATGATAACTCCAGTCACAGCCGATGATGTTCCCAAGTCGCCTGACACAGACACCGCAAAGAAGACGTCGCAACCTGAACTAAAGCGAGCAGTGAGCCAGTTCGTCTCGAAAAACTTCAACCGCAGCAGCCAATGGTCCCAAGACGCCTGACACAGACACCGCACAGAAGACGTCGCAACCTGCACTAAAGCGAGCAGTGAGCCAGTTCGTATCGAAAAACTTCAACCGCAGCAGCCAATGGTCCCAAGACGCCTGACACAGACACCGCACAGAAGACGTCGCAACCTGCACTAAAGCGAGCAGTGAGCCAGTTCGTATCGAAAACTTCAACCGCAGCAGCCAATGGTCCCAAAACGCCTGACACAGACACCGCACAGAAGACGTCGCAACCTGCACTAAAGCGAGCAGTGAGCCAGTTCGTATCGAAAAACTTCAACCGCAGCAGCCAATGGTCCCAAGACGCCTGACACAGACACCGCACAAAAGACGTCGCAACCTGCACTAAAGCGAGCAGTGAGCCAGTTCGTATAAAAAAACTTCAACCGCAGCAGCCAATGGTCCCAAGACGCCTGACACAGACACCGCACAGAAGACGTCGCAACCTGCACTAAAGCGAGCAGTGAGCCAGTTCGTCTCGAAAAGCTTCATCCGCAGCAGCCAATGGTCCCATGACACATGACACAGACACTGCACGAAAGACGTCGCAACCTGCGCTAAAGCGAGCAGTGAGCCAGTATGTCTCGAAAAACTTCAACTGCAGCACCGAATGGTCCCAAGTCGCCCGACACAGACACCGCACAGAAGACGTCACAACCTACGCTAAAGCGAGCAGCGAACCAGTTCGTCTCGAAAAACTTCAACCGCAGCAGCCAATGGTCCTATGACACATGACACGGACACTGCACGAAAGACGTCGCAACCTGCACTAAAGCGAGCAGTGAGCCAGTTCGTATCGAAAAACTTCAACCGCAGCAGCCAATGGTCCCAAGACGCCTGACACAGACACTGCACAGAAGACGTCACAACCTGCACTAAAGCGAGCAGTGAGCCAGTTCGTCTCGAAAAACTTCAACTGCAGCAGCTAATGGTCCCATGACACATGACACAGACACCGCACAGAAGACGTCACAACCTACGCTAAAGCGAGCAGTGAACCAGTTCGTCTCGAAAAACTTCAACCGCAGCAACCAATGGTCCCAAGACGCCTGACACAGACACCGCACACAAGATGTCGCAACCTGCACTAAAACGAGCAGTGAGCCAGTTCGTCTCGAAAAACTTCAACCGCAGCAGCCAATGGTCCCATGACACATGACACGGACACTGCACGAAAGACGTCGCAACCTGCACTAAAGCGAGCAGTGAGCCAGTTCGTATCGAAAAACTTCAACCGCAGCAGCCAATGGCCCCAAGACGCCTGACACATACACCGCACAGAAGACGTCGCAACCTGCACTAAAGCGAGCAGTGAGCCAGTTCGTCTCGAAAAACTTCAACCGCAGCAGCCAATGGTCCAATGACACATGACACAGGCACAGCACGAAAGACGTCGCAACCTACGCTAAAGCGAGCAGTGAGCCAGTTCGTCTCGAAAAACTTCAACTGCAGCAGCCAATGGTCCCAAGACGCCTGACACAGACACCACACAGAAGACATAGCAACCTGCACTAAAGCGAGCAGTGAGCCAGTTCGTCTCGAAAAGCTTCATCCGCAGCAGCCAATGGTCCTATGACACATGACACAGACACTGCACGAAAGACGTCGCAACCTGCGCTAAAGCGAGCAGTGAGCCAGTTTGTCTCGAAAAACTTCAACTGCAGCAGCCAATGGTCCCAAGTCGCCCGACACAGACACCGCACAGAAGACGTCACAAAATACGCTAAAGCGAGCAGCGAACCAGTTCGTCTCGAAAAACTTCAACCGCAGCAGCCAATGGTCCCATGACACATGACACAGACACTGCACGAAAGACGTCGCAACCTACGCTAAAGCGAGCAGTGAGCCAGTTCGTCTCGAAAAACTTCAACCGCAGCAGCCAATGGTCCCAAGACGCCTGACACAGACACCGCACAGAAGACGTCGCAACCTGCACTAAAGCGAGCAGAGAGCCAGTTCGTCTCGAAAAACTTCAACCACAGCAGCCAATGGTCAAATGACACATGACACAGACACTGCACGAAAGACGTCGCAACCTGCGCTAAAGCGAGCAGTGAGCCAGTTTGTCTCGAAAAACTTCAACTGCAGCAGCCAATGGTCCCAAGTCGCCCGACACAGACACCGCACAGAAGACGTCACATCCATGCACTAAAGCGAGCAGTGAGCAAGTTCGTCTCGAAAAATTTCAACCGCAGCAGCCAATGGTCCCATGACACATGACACAGACACTGCACGACAGACGTCGCAACCTGCGTTAAAGCGAGCAGTGAGCCAGTTTGTCTCGAAAAACTTCAACTGCAGCAGCCAATGGTCCCAAGTCGCCCGACACAGACACCGCACAGAAGACGTCACAACCTGCACTAAAGCGAGCAGTGAGCCAGTTCGTCTCGAAAAACTTCAACCGCAGCAGCCAATGGTCCCATGACATATGACACAGACACTGCACGAAAGACGTCGCAACCTGCGCTAAAGCGAGAAGTGAGCCAGTTCGTCTCGAAAAACTTCAACTGCAGCAGCCAATGGTCCCAAGTCGCCCGACACAGACACCGCACAGAAGACGTCACAACCTACGCTAAAGCGAGCAGTGAAACAGTTCGTCTCGAAAAACTTCAACCGCAGGAGCCAATGGTCCCAAGACGCCTGACACAGACACCGCACAGAAGACGTCGCAACCTGCACTAAAGCGAGCAGTGAGCCAGTTCGTCTCGAAAAGCTTCATCCGCAGCAGCCAATGGTCCCATGACACATGACACAGGCACTGCACGAAAGACGTCGCAACCTGTGCTAAAGCGAGCAGTGAGCCAGTTTGTCTCGAAAAACTTCAACTACAGCAGCCAATCGTCCCAAGTCTACCGACACAGACACCGCACAGAAGACGTCACAACCTACGCTAAAGCGAGCAGCGAACCAGTTCGTCTCGAAAAACTTCAACCGCAGCACTCAATGGTCCCATGACACATGACACAGACACTGCACAAAAGGCGTCGCAACCTACGCTAAAGCGAGCAGGGAGCCAGTTCGTCTCGAAAAACTTCAACCGCAGCAGCCAATGGTCCCAAGATGCCTGACCCAGACACCGCACAGAAGACGTCGCAACCTGCACTAAAGCGAGCAGTGAGCCAGTTCGTCTCGAAAAACTTCAACCGCAGCAGCCAATGGTTCCATGACACATGACACGGACACTGCACGAAAGACGTCGCAACCTGCACTAAAGCGAGCAGTGAGCCAGTTCGTATCGAAAAACTTCAACCGCAGCAGCCAATGGTCCTAAGACGCCTGACACAGACACCGCACAGAAGACGTCACAACCTGCACTAAAGCGACCAGTGAGCCAGTTCGTCTCGAAAAACTTCAACTGCAGCAGCCAATGGTCCCATGACACATGACACAGACACTGCACGAAAGACGTCGCAACCTGCGCTAAAGTGGGCAGTGAGCCAGTTTGTCTCGAAAAACTTCAACTGCAGCAGCCAATGGTCCCAAGTCGCCCGACACAGACACCGCACGGAAGACGTCACAACCTACGCAAAAGCGAGCAGTGAACCAGTTCGTCTCGAAAAACTTCAACCGCAGCAACCAATGGTCCCAAAGCGCCTGACACAGACACAGCACACAAGACGTCGCAACCTGCACTAAAGCGAGCAGTGAGCCAGTTCGTCTCGAAAAACTTCAACCGCAGCAGCCAATGGTCCCAAGACGCCTGACACAGACACCGCACAGAAGACGTCGCAACCTGCACCAAAGCGAGCAGTGAGCCAGTTCGTCTCGAAAAACTTCAACCGCTGCAGTCAATGGTCCCAAGACGCCTGACACAGACACCGCACAGAAGACGTCGCAACCTGCACAAAAGCGAGCAGTGAGCCAGTTCGTATCGAAAAACTTCAACCGCAGCAGCCAATGGTCCCATGACACATGACACGGACACTGCACGAAAGACGTCGCAACCTGCACTAAAGCGAGCAGTGAGCCAGTTCGTATCGAAAAACTTCAACCGCAGCAGCCACTGGTCCCAAGACGCCTGACACAGACACCGCACAGAAGACGTCGCAACCTGCACTAAAGCGAGCAGAGAGCCAGTTCACCTCGAAAAACTTCAACCGCAGCAGCCAATGGTCCCATGACACATGACACAGGCACTGCACGAAAGACGTCGCAACCTACGCTAAGGCGAGCAGTGAGCCAGTTCGTCTCGAAAAACTTCAACCGCAGCAGCCAATGGTCCCAAGACGCCTCACACAGACACCGCACAGAAGACGTCGCAACCTGCACTAAAGCGAGCAGTGAGCCAGTTAGTCTCGAAAAGCTTCATCCGCAGCAGCCAATGGTCCCATGACACATGACACAGACACTGCACGAAAGACGTCGCAACCTGCGCGAAAGCGAGCAGTGAGCCAGTTTGTCTCGAAAAACTTCAACTGCAGCAGCCAATGGTCCCAAGTCGCCCGACACAGACAAAGCACAGAAGACGTCACAACCTACGCTAAAGCGAGCAGCGAACCAGTTCGTCTCGAAAAACTTCAACCGCAGCAGCCAATGGTCCCATGACACATGACACAGACACTGCACGAAAGACGTCGCAACCTGCGCTAAAGTGAGCAGTGAGCCAGTTTGTCTCGAAAAACTTCAACTGCAGCAGCCAATGGTCCCAAGTCGCCCGACACAGACACCACACAGAAGACGTCACAACCTGCACTAAAGCGAGCAGTAAGCCAGTTCGTCTCGAAAAACTTCAACCGCAGCAGCCAATGGTCCCATGACACATGACACAGATACTGCACGAAAGACGTCGCAACCTACGCTAAAGCGAGCAGTGAGCCAGTTCGTCTCGAAAAACTTCAACCGCAGCAGCCAATGGTCCCAAGACGCCTGACACAGACACCGCACAGAAGGCGTCACAGCCTACGCTAAAGCGAGCAGTGAACCAGTTCGTCTCGAAAAACTTCAACCGCAGCAGCCAATGGTCCCAAGACGCCTGACACAGACACCGCGCAGAAGACGTCGCAACCTGCACTAAAGCGAGCAGTGAGCCAGTTCCTATCGAAAAACTTCAACCGCAGCAGCCAATGGTCCCATGACACATGACACAGACACTGCACGAAAGACGTGGCAACCTGCACTAAAGCGAGCAGTGAGCCAGTTCGTATCGAAAAACTTCAACCGCAGCAGCCAATGGTCCCAAGACGCCTTACACAGACACCGCACAGAAGACGTCACAACCTACGCTAAAGCGAGCAGTGAACCAGTTCGTCTCGAAAAATTTCAACCGCAGCAGCCAATGGTCCCAAGACGCCTGACACAGACACCGCACAGAAGACGTCGCAACCTGCACTAAAGCGAGCAGTGAGCCAGTTCGTATCGAAAAACTTCAACCGCAGCAGCCAATGGTCCCATGACACATGACACAGGCACTGCACGAAAGACGTCGCAACCTATGCTAAGGCGAGCAGTGAGCCAGTTCGTCTCGAAAAACTTCAACTGCAGCAGCCAATGGTCCCAAGTCGCCCGACACAGACACCGCACAGAAGACGTCACAACCTGCACTAAAGCGAGCAGTGAGCCAGTTCGCCTCGAAAAACTTCAACCGCAGCAGCCAATGGTCCCATGACACATGACACAGGCACTGCACGAAAGACGTCGCAACCTACGCTAAGGCGAGCAGTGAGCCAGTTCGTCTCAAAAAACTTCAACTGCAGCAGCCAATGGTCCCAAGTCGCCCGACACAGACACCGCACAGAAGACGTCACAACCTGCACTAAAGCGAGCAGTGAGCCAGTTAGTCTCGAAAAGCTTCATCCGCAGCAGCCAATGGCCCCATGACACATGACACAGACACTGCACGAAAGACGTCGCAACCTGCGCGAAAGCGAGCAGTGAGCCAGTTTGTCTCGAAAAACTTCAACTGCAGCAGCCAATGGTCCCAAGTCGCCCGACACAGACACCGCACAGAAGACGTCACAACCTACGCTAAAGCGAGCAGCGAACCAGTTCGTCTCGAAAAACTTCAACCGCAGCAGCCAATGGTCCCAAGACGCCTGACACAGACACCGCACAGAAGACGTCGCAACCTGCACTAAAGCGAGCAGTGAGCCAGTTCGTATCGAAAAACTTCAACCACAGCAGCCAATGGTCCCATGACACATGACACAGGCACTGCACGAAAGACGTCGCAACCTATGCTAAGGCGAGCAGTGAGCCAGTTCGTCTCGAAAAACTTCAACTGCAGCAGCCAATGGTCCCAAGTCGCCCGACACAGACACCGCACAGAAGACGTCACAACCTGCACTAAAGCGAGCAGTGAGCCAGTTAGTCTCGAAAAGCTTCATCCGCAGCAGCCAATGGCCCCATGACACATGACACAGACACTGCACGAAAGACGTCGCAACCTGCGCGAAAGCGAGCAGTGAGCCAGTTTGTCTCGAAAAACTTCAACTGCAGCAGCCAATGGTCCCAAGTCGCCCGACACAGACACCGCACAGAAGACGTCACAACCTACGCTAAAGCGAGCAGCGAACCAGTTCGTCTCGAAAAACTTCAACCGCAGCAGCCAATGGTCCCATGACACATGACACAGACACTGCACGAAAGACGTCGCAACCTACGCTAAAGCGAGCAATGAGCCAGTTCGTCTCGAAATACTTCAACCGCAGCAGCCAATGGTCCCAAGTCATCCGACACAGACACCGCACAGAAGACGTCACAACCTGCACTAAAGCGAGCAGTGAGCCAGCTCGTCTCGAAAAACTTCAACCGCAGCAGCCAATGGTCCCATGACACATGACACAGACACTGCACGAAAGACGTCGCAACCTGCGCTAAAGCGAGCAGTGAGCTAGTTTGTCTCGAAAAACTTCAACTGCAGCAGCCAGTGGTCCCAAGTCGCCCGACACAGACACCGCACAGAAGACGTCACAACCTGCACTAAAGCGAGCAGTGAGCCAGTTCGTCTCGAAAAACTTCAACCGCAGCAGCCAATGGTCCCATGACACATGACACAGATACTGCACGAAAGACGTCGCAACCTACGCTAAAGCGAGCAGTGAGCCAGTTCGTCTCGAAAAACTTCAACCGCAGCAGCCAATGGTCCCAAGACGCCTGACACAGACACCGCACAGAAGGCGTCACAACCTACGCTAAAGCGAGCAGTGAACCAGTTCGTCTCGAAAAACTTCAACCGCAGCAGCCAATGGTCCCAAGACGCCTGACACAGACACCGCACAGAAGACGTCGCAACCTGCACTAAAGCGAGCAGTGAGCCAGTTCGTATCGAAAAACTTCAACCGCAGCAGCCAATGGTCCCATGACACATGACACAGACACTGCACGAAAGACGTGGCAACCTGCACTAAAGCGAGCAGTGAGCCAGTTCGTATCGAAAAACTTCAACCGCAGCAGCCAATGGTCCCAAGACGCCTTACACAGACACCGCACAGAAGACGTCACAACCTGCACTAAAGCGAGCAGTGAGCCAGCTCGTCTCGAAAAACTTCAACCGCAGCAGCCAATGGTCCCATGACACATGACACAGACACTGCACGAAAGACGTCGCAACCTGCACTAAAGCGAGCAGTGAGCCAGTTTGTCTCGAAAAACTTCAACTGCAGCAGCCAATGGTCCCAAGTCGCCCGACACAGACACCGCACAGAAGACGTCACAACCTGCACTAAAGCGAGCAGTGAGCCAGTTCGTCTCGAAAAACTTCAACCGCAGCAGCCAATGGTCCCATGACACATGACACAGATACTGGACGAAAGACGTCGTAACCTACGCTAAAGCGAGCAGTGAGCCAGTTCGTCTCGAAAAACTTCAACCGCAGCAGCGAATGGTCCCAAGACGCCTGACACAGACACCGCACAGAAGGCGTCACAACCTACGCTAAAGCGAGCAGTGAGCCAGTTTGTCTCGAAAAACTTCAACTACAGCAGCCAATCGTCCCAAGTCTACCGACACAGACACCGCACAGAAGACGTCACAACCTACGCTAAAGCGAGCAGCGAACCAGTTCGTCTCGAAAAACTTCAACCGCAGCACTCAATGGTCCCATGACACATGACACAGACACTGCACAAAAGGCGTCGCAACCTACGCTAAAGCGAGCAGGGAGCCAGTTCGTCTCGAAAAACTTCAACCGCAGCAGCCAATGGTCCCAAGATGCCTGACCCAGACACCGCACAGAAGACGTCGCAACCTGCACTAAAGCGAGCAGTGAGCCAGTTCGTCTCGAAAAACTTCAACCGCAGCAGCCAATGGTTCCATGACACATGACACGGACACTGCACGAAAGACGTCGCAACCTGCACTAAAGCGAGCAGTGAGCCAGTTCGTATCGAAAAACTTCAACCGCAGCAGCCAATGGTCCTAAGACGCCTGACACAGACACCGCACAGAAGACGTCACAACCTGCACTAAAGCGACCAGTGAGCCAGTTCGTCTCGAAAAACTTCAACTGCAGCAGCCAATGGTCCCATGACACATGACACAGACACTGCACGAAAGACGTCGCAACCTGCGCTAAAGCGGGCAGTGAGCCAGTTTGTCTCGAAAAACTTCAACTGCAGCAGCCAATGGTCCCAAGTCGCCCGACACAGACACCGCACGGAAGACGTCACAACCTACGCAAAAGCGAGCAGTGAACCAGTTCGTCTCGAAAAACTTCAACCGCAGCAACCAATGGTCCCAAAGCGCCTGACACAGACACAGCACACAAGACGTCGCAACCTGCACTAAAGCGAGCAGTGAGCCAGTTCGTCTCGAAAAACTTCAACCGCAGCAGCCAATGGTCCCAAGACGCCTGACACAGACACCGCACAGAAGACGTCGCAACCTGCACCAAAGCGAGCAGTGAGCCAGTTCGTCTCGAAAAACTTCAACCGCTGCAGTCAATGGTCCCAAGACGCCTGACACAGACACCGCACAGAAGACGTCGCAACCTGCACAAAAGCGAGCAGTGAGCCAGTTCGTATCGAAAAACTTCAACCGCAGCAGCCAATGGTCCCATGACACATTACACGGACACTGCACGAAAGACGTCGCAACCTGCACTAAAGCGAGCAGTGAGCCAGTTCGTATCGAAAAACTTCAACCGCAGCAGCCACTGGTCCCAAGACGCCTGACACAGACACCGCACAGAAGACGTCGCAACCTGCACTAAAGCGAGCAGAGAGCCAGTTCACCTCGAAAAACTTCAACCGCAGCAGCCAATGGTCCCATGACACATGACACAGGCACTGCACGAAAGACGTCGCAACCTACGCTAAGGCGAGCAGTGAGCCAGTTCGTCTCGAAAAACTTCAACCGCAGCAGCCAATGGTCCCAAGACGCCTCACACAGACACCGCACAGAAGACGTCGCAACCTGCACTAAAGCGAGCAGTGAGCCAGTTAGTCTCGAAAAGCTTCATCCGCAGCAGCCAATGGTCCCATGACACATGACACAGACACTGCACGAAAGACGTCGCAACCTGCGCGAAAGCGAGCAGTGAGCCAGTTTGTCTCGAAAAACTTCAACTGCAGCAGCCAATGGTCCCAAGTCGCCCGACACAGACACCGCACAGAAGACGTCACAACCTACGCTAAAGCGAGCAGCGAACCAGTTCGTCTCGAAAAACTTCAACCGCAGCAGCCAATGGTCCCATGACACATGACACAGACACTGCACGAAAGACGTCGCAACCTGCGCTAAAGTGAGCAGTGAGCCAGTTTGTCTCGAAAAACTTCAACTGCAGCAGCCAATGGTCCCAAGTCGCCCGACACAGACACCACACAGAAGACGTCACAACCTGCACTAAAGCGAGCAGTAAGCCAGTTCGTCTCGAAAAACTTCAACCGCAGCAGCCAATGGTCCCATGACACATGACACAGATACTGCACGAAAGACGTCGCAACCTACGCTAAAGCGAGCAGTGAGCCAGTTCGTCTCGAAAAACTTCAACCGCAGCAGCCAATGGTCCCAAGACGCCTGACACAGACACCGCACAGAAGGCGTCACAGCCTACGCTAAAGCGAGCAGTGAACCAGTTCGTCTCGAAAAACTTCAACCGCAGCAGCCAATGGTCCCAAGACGCCTGACACAGACACCGCGCAGAAGACGTCGCAACCTGCACTAAAGCGAGCAGTGAGCCAGTTCCTATCGAAAAACTTCAACCGCAGCAGCCAATGGTCCCATGACACATGACACAGACACTGCACGAAAGACGTGGCAACCTGCACTAAAGCGAGCAGTGAGCCAGTTCGTATCGAAAAACTTCAACCGCAGCAGCCAATGGTCCCAAGACGCCTTACACAGACACCGCACAGAAGACGTCACAACCTACGCTAAAGCGAGCAGTGAACCAGTTCGTCTCGAAAAATTTCAACCGCAGCAGCCAATGGTCCCAAGACGCCTGACACAGACACCGCACAGAAGACGTCGCAACCTGCACTAAAGCGAGCAGTGAGCCAGTTCGTATCGAAAAACTTCAACCGCAGCAGCCAATGGTCCCATGACACATGACACAGGCACTGCACGAAAGACGTCGCAACCTATGCTAAGGCGAGCAGTGAGCCAGTTCGTCTCGAAAAACTTCAACTGCAGCAGCCAATGGTCCCAAGTCGCCCGACACAGACACCGCACAGAAGACGTCACAACCTGCACTAAAGCGAGCAGTGAGCCAGTTCGCCTCGAAAAACTTCAACCGCAGCAGCCAATGGTCCCATGACACATGACACAGGCACTGCACGAAAGACGTCGCAACCTACGCTAAGGCGAGCAGTGAGCCAGTTCGTCTCAAAAAACTTCAACTGCAGCAGCCAATGGTCCCAAGTCGCCCGACACAGACACCGCACAGAAGACGTCACAACCTGCACTAAAGCGAGCAGTGAGCCAGTTAGTCTCGAAAAGCTTCATCCGCAGCAGCCAATGGCCCCATGACACATGACACAGACACTGCACGAAAGACGTCGCAACCTGCGCGAAAGCGAGCAGTGAGCCAGTTTGTCTCGAAAAACTTCAACTGCAGCAGCCAATGGTCCCAAGTCGCCCGACACAGACACCGCACAGAAGACGTCACAACCTACGCTAAAGCGAGCAGCGAACCAGTTCGTCTCGAAAAACTTCAACCGCAGCAGCCAATGGTCCCAAGACGCCTGACACAGACACCGCACAGAAGACGTCGCAACCTGCACTAAAGCGAGCAGTGAGCCAGTTCGTATCGAAAAACTTCAACCACAGCAGCCAATGGTCCCATGACACATGACACAGGCACTGCACGAAAGACGTCGCAACCTATGCTAAGGCGAGCAGTGAGCCAGTTCGTCTCGAAAAACTTCAACTGCAGCAGCCAATGGTCCCAAGTCGCCCGACACAGACACCGCACAGAAGACGTCACAACCTGCACTAAAGCGAGCAGTGAGCCAGTTAGTCTCGAAAAGCTTCATCCGCAGCAGCCAATGGCCCCATGACACATGACACAGACACTGCACGAAAGACGTCGCAACCTGCGCGAAAGCGAGCAGTGAGCCAGTTTGTCTCGAAAAACTTCAACTGCAGCAGCCAATGGTCCCAAGTCGCCCGACACAGACACCGCACAGAAGACGTCACAACCTACGCTAAAGCGAGCAGCGAACCAGTTCGTCTCGAAAAACTTCAACCGCAGCAGCCAATGGTCCCATGACACATGACACAGACACTGCACGAAAGACGTCGCAACCTACGCTAAAGCGAGCAATGAGCCAGTTCGTCTCGAAATACTTCAACCGCAGCAGCCAATGGTCCCAAGTCATCCGACACAGACACCGCACAGAAGACGTCACAACCTGCACTAAAGCGAGCAGTGAGCCAGCTCGTCTCGAAAAACTTCAACCGCAGCAGCCAATGGTCCCATGACACATGACACAGACACTGCACGAAAGACGTCGCAACCTGCGCTAAAGCGAGCAGTGAGCTAGTTTGTCTCGAAAAACTTCAACTGCAGCAGCCAGTGGTCCCAAGTCGCCCGACACAGACACCGCACAGAAGACGTCACAACCTGCACTAAAGCGAGCAGTGAGCCAGTTCGTCTCGAAAAACTTCAACCGCAGCAGCCAATGGTCCCATGACACATGACACAGATACTGCACGAAAGACGTCGCAACCTACGCTAAAGCGAGCAGTGAGCCAGTTCGTCTCGAAAAACTTCAACCGCAGCAGCCAATGGTCCCAAGACGCCTGACACAGACACCGCACAGAAGGCGTCACAACCTACGCTAAAGCGAGCAGTGAACCAGTTCGTCTCGAAAAACTTCAACCGCAGCAGCCAATGGTCCCAAGACGCCTGACACAGACACCGCACAGAAGACGTCGCAACCTGCACTAAAGCGAGCAGTGAGCCAGTTCGTATCGAAAAACTTCAACCGCAGCAGCCAATGGTCCCATGACACATGACACAGACACTGCACGAAAGACGTGGCAACCTGCACTAAAGCGAGCAGTGAGCCAGTTCGTATCGAAAAACTTCAACCGCAGCAGCCAATGGTCCCAAGACGCCTTACACAGACACCGCACAGAAGACGTCACAACCTGCACTAAAGCGAGCAGTGAGCCAGCTCGTCTCGAAAAACTTCAACCGCAGCAGCCAATGGTCCCATGACACATGACACAGACACTGCACGAAAGACGTCGCAACCTGCACTAAAGCGAGCAGTGAGCCAGTTTGTCTCGAAAAACTTCAACTGCAGCAGCCAATGGTCCCAAGTCGCCCGACACAGACACCGCACAGAAGACGTCACAACCTGCACTAAAGCGAGCAGTGAGCCAGTTCGTCTCGAAAAACTTCAACCGCAGCAGCCAATGGTCCCATGACACATGACACAGATACTGGACGAAAGACGTCGTAACCTACGCTAAAGCGAGCAGTGAGCCAGTTCGTCTCGAAAAACTTCAACCGCAGCAGCGAATGGTCCCAAGACGCCTGACACAGACACCGCACAGAAGGCGTCACAACCTACGCTAAAGCGAGCAGTGAACCAGTTCGTCTCGAAAAACCTCAACCGCAGCAGCCAATGGTCCCAAGACGCCTGACACAGACACCGCACAGAAGACGTCGCAACCTGCACTAAAGCGAGCAGTGAGCCAGTTCGTATCGAAAAACTTCAACCGCAGCAGCCAATGGTCCCATGACACATGACACAGACACTGCACGAAAGACGTGGCAACCTGCACTAAAGCGAGCAGTGAGCCAGTTCGTATCAAAAAAATTCAACCGCAGAAGCCAATGGTCTTAAGACGCCTTACACAGACACCGCACAGAAGACGTCACAACCTGCACTAAAGCGAGCAGTGAGCCAGTTCGTCTCGAAAAACTTCAACCGCAGCAGCCAATGGTCCCATGACACATGACACAGACACTGCACGAAAGACGTCGCAACCTGCGCTAAAGCGAGCAGTGAGCCAGTTGGTCTCGAAAAACTTCAACTGCAGCAGCCAATGGTCCCAAGTCGCCCGACACAGACACCGCACAGAAAACGTCACAACCTACGCTAAAGCGAGCAGTGAACCAGTTCGTCTCGAAAAACTTCAACAGCAAGAGCAAATGGTCCCATGACACATGACACAGAAACTGCACGAAAGACGTCGCAACCTGCACTAAAGCGAGCAGTGAGCCAGTTCGTCTCGAAAAACTTTAACCGCAGCAGCCAATGGGCCCAAGACGCCTGACACAGACACTGCACGAAAGACGTCGCAACCTGCACTAAAGCGAGCAGTGAGCCAGTTCGTCTCGAAAAACTTCAACCGCAGCAGCCAATGGTCACAAGACGCCTGACACAGACACCACACAGAAGACGTCGAAACCTGCACTAAAGCGAGCAGTGAGCCAGTTCGTCTCGAAAAACTTCAACCGCAGCAGCCAATGGTCCCAAGACGCCTGACACAGACACTGCACGAAAGACGTCGCAACCTGCACTAAAGCGAGCAGTGAGCCTGTTTGTCTCGAAAAACTTCAACCGCAGCAGCCATGGGTCCCAAGACGCCTGACACAGACACTGCACACAAGACGTCGCAACCTGCACTAAAGCGAGCAGTGAGCCAGTTCGACTCGAAAAACTTCAACCGCAGCAGCCATGGGTCCCAAGACGCCTGACACAGACACCGCACAGAAGACGTCGAAACCTGCACTAAAGCGAGCAGTGAGCCAGTTTGTCTCGAAAAACTTCAACCGCAGCAGCCAATGGTCCCAAGACGCCTGACACAGACACTGCACACAAGACGTCGCAACCTGCACTAAAGCGAGCAGTGAGCCAGTTCGACTCGAAAAACTTCAACCGCAGCAGCCAATGGTCCCAGGACGCCTGACACAGACACCGCACAGAAGACGTCGCAACCTGCACTAAAGCGAGCAGTGAGCCAGTTCGTCTCGAAAAACTTCAACCGCAGCAGCCAATGGTCCCATGACACATGACACAGACACTGCACGAAAGACGTCGCAACCTACGCTAAAGCGAGAAGTGAGCCAGTTCGTCTCGAAAAACTTCAACCGCAGCAGCCAATGGTCCCAAGACGCCTGACACAGACACCGCACAGAAGACGTCACAACCTACGCTAAAGCGAGCAGTGAAGCAGTTCGTCTCAAAAAACTTCAACCGCAGCAGCCAATGGTCCCATGACACATGACATGGGCACTGCACGAAAGACGTCGCAACCTACGCTAAAGAGAGGAGTGAGCCAGTTCGTCTCGAAAAACTTCAACCGCAGCAGCCAATGGTCCCAAGACGCCTGACACAGACACCGCAAAGAAGACGTCGCAACCTGCACTAAAGCGAGCAGTGAGCCAGTTCGTATCGAAAAACTTCAACCGCAGCGGCCAATGGTCCCATGACACATGACACAGACACTACACGAAAGACGTCGCAACCTGCCCTAAAGCGAGCAGTGAGCCAGTTTGTATCGAAAAACTTCAACCGCAGAAGCCAATGGTCCCAAGATGCCTACACAGACACCACACAGAAGACGTCACAACCTGCACTAAAGCGAGCAGTGAGCCAGTTCGTCTCGAAAAACTTCAACCGCAGCAGCCAGTGGTCCCATGACACATGACACAGACACTGCACGAAAGACGTCGCAACCTGCGCTAAAGCGAGCAGTGAGCCAGTTGGTCTCGAAAAACTTCAACTGCAGCAGCCAATGGTCCCAAGTCGCCCGACACAGACACCGCACACGTCACAACCTACGCTAAAGCGAGCAGTGAACCAGTTCGTCTCGAAAAACTTCAACCGCAGCAGCCAATGGTCCCATGACACATGACACAGACACTGCACGAAAGACGTCGCAACCTGCACTAAAGCGAGCAGTAAGCCAGTTCGTCTCGAAAAACTTCAACCGCAGCAGCCAATGGTCCCAAGACGCCTGACACAGACACTGCACGAAAGACGTCGCAACCTGCACTAAAGCGAGCAGTGAGCCAGTTCGTCTCGAAAAACTTCAACCGCAGCAGCCAATGGTCCCAAGACGCCTGACAGACACCGCACAGAAGACGTCGAAACCTGCAATAAAGCAAGCAGTGAGCCAGTTCGTCTCGAAAAACTTCAACCGCAGCAGCCAATGGTCCCAAGACGCCTGACACAGACACTGCACACAAGACGTCGCAACCTGCACTAAAGCGAGCAGTGAGCCAGTTCGACTCGATAAACTTCAACCGCAGCAGCCAATGGTCCCAAGACGCCTGACACAGACACCGCACAGAAGACGTCGCAACCTGCACTAAAGCGAGCAGTGAGCCAGTTCGTCTCGAAAAACTTCAACCGCAGCAGCCAATGGTCCCATGACACATGACACAGACACTGCACGAAAGACGTCGCAACCTACGCTAAAGCGAGAAGTGAGCCAGTTCGTCTCGAAAAACTTCAACCGCAGCAGCCAATGGTCCCAAGACGCCTGACACAGACACCGCACAGAAGACGTCACAACCTACGCTAAAGCGAGCAGTGAACCAGTTCGTCTCGAAAAACTTCTACCGCAGCAGCCAATGGTCCCAAGACGCCTGACACAGACACCGCACAGAAGACGTCACAACCTACGCTAAAGCGAGCAGTGAACCAGTTCGTCTCAAAAAAGTTCAACCGCAGCAGCCAATGGTCCCATGACACATGACATAGGCACTGCACAAAAGACGTCGCAACCTACGCTAAAGAGAGCAGTGAGCCAGTTCGTCTCGAAAAACTTCAACCGCAGCAGCCAATGGTCCCAAGACGCCTGACACAGACACCTCAAAGAAGACGTCGCAACCTGCACTAAAGCGAGCAGTGAGCCAGTTCGTCTCGAAAAGCTTTATCCGCAGCAGCCATGGGTCACATGACGCATGACACAGACAGTGCACGAAAGACGTCGCAACCTGCGCGAAAGCGAGCAGTGAGCCAGTTTGTCTCAAAAAACTTCAACTGCAGCAGCCAATGGTCCCAAGTCGCCCGACACAGACACCGCACAGAAGACGTCACAACCTACGCTAAAGCGAGCAGCGAACCAGCTCGTCACGAAAAACTTCAACCGCAGAAGCCAATGGTCCCATGACACATGACACAGACACTGCACGAAAGACGTCGCAACCTACGCTAAAGCAAGCAGTGAGCCAGTTCGTCTCGAAAAACTTCAACCGCAGCAGCCAATGGTCCCAAGACGCCTGACACAGACACCGCACAGAAGACGTCGCAACCTGCACTAAAGCGAGCAGTGAGCCAGTTCGTCTCGAAAAACTTCAACCGCAGCAGCCAATGGTCCCATGACACGTGACACAGACACTGCACGAAAGACGTCGCAACCTGCGCTAAAGCGAGCAGTGAGCCAGTTTGTCTCGAAAAACTTCAACTGCAGAAGCCAATGGTCCCAAGTCGCCCGACACAGACACCGCACAGAAGACGTCGCAACCTGCACTAAAGCGAGCGGTGAGCCAGTTCTTCTCGAAAAACTTCAACCGCAGCAGCCAATGGTCCCAAGACGCCTGACACAGACACCGCACAGAAGACGTCGCAACCTGCACTAAAGCGAGCAGTGAGCCAGTTCTTCTCGAAAAACTACAACCGCAGCAGCCAATGGTCCCAAGACGCCTGACACAGACACCGTACAGAAGACGTCGCAACCTGCACTAAAGCGAGCAGTGAGCCAGTTCGGATCGAAAAACTTCAACCGCAGCAGCCAATGGTCCCAAGACGCCTGACACAGACACCGCACAGAAGACGTCGCAACATGCACTAAAGCGAGCAGTGAGCCAGTTCGTCTCGAAAAACTTCAACCGCAGCAGCCAATGGTCCCATGACACATGACACAGGCACTGCACGAAAGACGTCGCAACCTACGCTAAAGCGCGCAGTGAGCCAGTTCGTCTCGAAAAACTTCAACCGCAGCAGCCAATGGTCCAAAGACGCCTGACACAGACACCGCACAGAAGACGTCGCAGCCTGCACTAAAGCGAGCAGTGAGCCAGTTCGTCTCAAAAAGCTTCATCCGCAGCAACCAATGGTCCCATGACACATGACACAGACACTGCACGAAAGACGTCGCAACCTGCGCGAAAGCGAGCAGTGAGCCAGTTTGTCTCGAAAAACTTCAACTGCAGCAGCCAATGGTCCCAAGTCGCCCTACACAGACACCGCACAGAAGACGTCACAACCTACGCTAAAGCGAGCAGCGAACCAGTTCGTCTCGAAAAACTTCAACCGCAGCAGCCAATGGTCCCATGACACATGACACAGACACTGCACGAAAGACGTCGCAACCTACGCTAAAGCGAGCAGTGAGCCAGTTCGTCTCAAAATACTTCAACCGCAGCAGCCAATGATCCCAAGTCGCCCGACACAGACACCGCACAGAAGACGTCACAACCTGCACTAAAGCGAGCAGTGAGCCAGCTCGTCTCGAAAAACTTCAACCGCAGCAGCCAATGGTCCCATGACACATAACACAGACACTGCACGAAAGACGTCGCAACCTGCGCTAAAGCGAGCAGTGAGCCAGTTTGTCTCGAAAAACTTCAACTGCAGCAGCCAATGGTCCCAAGTCGCCCGACACAGACACCGCACAGAAGACGTCACAACCTGCACTAAAGCGAGCAGTGAGCCAGTTCGTCTCGAAAAACTTCAACCGCAGCAGCCAATGGTCCCAAGACGCCTTACACAGACACCGCACAGAAGACGTCACAACCTGCACTAAAGCGAGCAGTGAGCCAGTTCGTCTCGAAAAACTTCAACCGCAGCAGCCAATGGTCCCATGACACATGTCACAGACACTGCACGAAAGACGTCGCAACCTGCGCTAAAGCGAGCAGTGAGCCAGTTGGTCTCGAAAAACTTCAACTGCAGCAGCCAATGGTCCCAAGTCACCCCACACAGACACCGCACAGAAAACGTCACAACCTACGCTAAAGCGAGCAGTGAACCAGTTCGTCTAGAAAAACTTCAACCGCAGCAGCCGATGGTCCCATGACACATGACACAGAAACTGCACGAAAGACGTCGCAACCTGCACTAAAGCGAGCAGTGAGCCAGTTCGTCTCGAAAAACTTCAACCGCAGCAGCCAATGGTCCCAAGGCGCCTGACACAGACACTGCACGAAAGACGTCGCAACCTGCACTAAAGCGAGCAGTGAGCCAGTTCGTCTCGAAAAACTTCAACCGCAGCAGCCATGGGTCCCAAGACGCCTGACAGACACCGCACAGAAGACGTCGAAACCTGCAATAAAGCGAGCAGTGAGCCAGTTCGTCTCGAAAAACTTCAACCGCAGCAGCCAATGGTCCCAAGACGCCTGACACAGACACTGCACACAAGACGTCGCAACCTGCACTAAAGCGAGCAGTGAGCCAGTTCGACTCGAAAAACTTCAACCGCAGCAGCCAATGGTCCCAGGACGCCTGACACAGACACCGCACAGAAGACGTCGCAACCTGCACTAAAGCGAGCAGTGAGCCAGTTCGTCTCGAAAAACTTCAACCGCAGCAGGCAATGGTCCCATGACACATGACACAGACACTGCACGAAAGACGTCGCAACCTACGCTAAAGCGAGAAGTGAGCCAGTTCGTCTCGAAAAACTTCAACCGCAGCAGCCAATGGTCCCAAGACGCCTGACACAGACACCGCACAGAAGACGTCACAACCTACGCTAAAGTGAGCAGTGAACCAGTTCGTCTCGAAAAACTTCAACCGCAGCAGCCAATGGTCCCAAGACGCCTGACACAGACACCGCACAGAAGACGTCACAACCTACGCTAAAGCGAGCAGTGAACCAGTTCGTCTCAAAAAAGTTCAACCGCAGCAGCCAATGGTCCCATGACACATGACATAGGCACTGCACAAAAGACGTCGCAACCTACGCTAAAGAGAGCAGTGAGCCAGTTCGTCTCGAAAAACTTCAACCGCAGCAGCCAATGGTCCCAAGACGCCTGACACAGACACCGCAAAGAAGACGTCGCAACCTGCACTAAAGCGAGCAGTGAGCCAGTTCGTCTCGAAAAGCTTCATCCGCAGCAGCCATTGGTCCCATGACGCATGACACAGACAGTGCACGTAAGACGTCGCAACCTGCGCGAAAGCGAGCAGTGAGCCAGTTTGTCTCAAAAAACTTCAACTGCAGCAGCCAATGGTCCCAAGTCACCCGACACAGACACCGCACAGAAGACGTCACAACCTACGCTAAAGCGAGCAGCGAACCAGCTCGTCACGAAAAACTTCAACCGCAGAAGCCAATGGTCCCATGACAAATGACACAGACACTGCACGAAAGACGTCGCAACCTACGCTAAAGCAAGCAGTGAGCCAGTTCGTCTCGAAAAACTTCAACCGCAGCAGCCAATGGTCCCAAGACGCCTGACACAGACACCGCACAGAAGACGTCGCAACCTGCACTAAAGCGAGCAGTGAGCCAGTTCGTCTCGAAAAACTTCAACCGCAGCAGCCAATGGTCCCATGACACGTGACACAGACACTGCACGAAAGACGTTGCAACCTGCGCTAAAGCGAGCAGTGAGCCAGTTTGTCTCGAAAAACTTCAACTGCAGAAGCCAATGGTCCCAAGTCGCCCGACACAGACACCGCACAGAAGACGTCGCAACCTGCACTAAAGCGAGCGGTGAACTAGTTCTTCTCGAAAAACTTCAACCGCAGCAGCCAATGGTCCCAAGACGCCTGACACAGACACCGCACAGAAGACGTCGCAACCTGCACTAAAGCGAGCAGTGAGCCAGTTCTCGAAAAACTACAACCGCAGCAGCCAATGGTCCCAAGACGCCTGACACAGACACCGCACAGAAGACGTCGCAACCTGCACTAAAGCGAGCAGTGAGCCAGTTCGTCTCGAAAAACTTCAACCGCAGCAGCCAATGGTCCCAAGACGCCTGACACAGACACCGCACAGAAGACGTCGCAACATGCACTAAACGAGCAGTGAGTCAGTTCGTCTCGAAAAACTTCAACCGCAGCAGCCAATGGTCCCATGACACATGACACAGGCACTGCACGAAAGACGTCGCAACCTACGCTAAAGCGAGCAGTGAGCCAGTTCGTCTCGAAAAACTTCAACCGCAGCAGCCAATGGTCCAAAGACGCCTGACACAGACACCGCACAGAAGACGTCGCAGCCTGCACTAAAGCGAGCAGTGAGCCAGTTCGTCTCAAAAAGCTTCATCCGCAGCAACCAATGGTCCCATGGCACATGACACAGACACTACACGAAAGACGTCGCAACCTGCGCGAAAGCGAGCAGTGAGCCAGTTTGTCTCGAAAAACTTCAACTGCAGCAGCCAATGGTCCCAAGTCGCCCGACACAGACACCGCACAGAAGACGTCACAACCTACGCTAAAGCGAGCAGCGAACCAGTTCGTCTCGAAAAACTTCAACCGCAGCAGCCAATGGTCCCATGACACATGACACAGACACTGCACGAAAGACGTCGCAACCTACGCTAAAGCGAGCAGTGAGCCAGTTCGTCTCGAAATACTTCAACCGCAGCAGCCAATGGTCCCAAGTCGCCCGACACAGACACCGCACAGAAGACGTCACAACCTGCACTAAAGCGAGCAGTGAGCCAGCTCGTCTCGAAAAACTTCAACCGCAGCAGCCAATGGTCCCATGACACATAACACAGACACTGCACGAAAGACGTCGCAACCTGCGCTAAAGCGAGCAGTGAGCCAGTTTGTCTCGAAAAACTTCAACTGCAGCAGCCAATGGTCCCAAGTCGCCCGACACAGACACCGCACAGAAGACGTCACAACCTGCACTAAAGCGAGCAGTGAGCCAGTTCGTCTCGAAAAACTTCAACCGCAGCAGCCAATGGTCCCAAGACGCCTTACACAGACACCGCACAGAAGACGTCACAACCTGCACTAAAGCGAGCAGTGAGCCAGTTCGTCTCGAAAAACTTCAACCGTAGCAGCCAATGGTCCCATGACACATGACACAGACACTGCACGAAAGACGTCGCAACCTGCGCTAAAGCGAGCAGTGAGCCAGTTGGTCTCGAAAAACTTCAACCGCAGCAGCCAATGGTCCCAAGACGCCTGACACAGACACTGCACGAAAGACGTCGCAACCTGCACTAAAGCGAGCAGTGAGCCAGTTCGTCTCGAAAAACTTCAACCGCAGCAGCCAATGGTCCCAAGACGCCTGACACAGACACTGCACGAAAGACGTCGCAACCTGCACTAAAGCGAGCAGTGAGCCAGTTCGTCTCGAAAAACTTCAACCGCAGCAGCCATGGGTCCCAAGACGCCTGACACAGACACTGCACACAAGACGTCGCAACCTGCACTAAAGCGAGCAGTGAGCCAGTTCGACTCGAAAAACTTCAACCGCAGCAGCCAATGGTCCCAAGACGCCTGACACAGACACCGCACAGAAGACGTCGAAACCTGCACTAAAGCGAGCAGTGAGCCAGTTCGTCTCGAAAAACTTCAACCGCAGCAGCCATGGGTCCCAAGACGCCTGACACAGACACTGCACACAAGACGTCGCAACCTGCACTAAAGCGAGCAGTGAGCCAGTTCGACTTGAAAAACTTCAACCGCAGCAGCCATGGGTCCCAAGACGCCTGACACAGACACTGCACACAAGACGTCGCAACCTGCACTAAAGCAAGCAGTGAGCCAGTTCGACTCGAAAAACTTCCACCGCAGCAGCCAATGGTCCCAGGACGCCTGACACAGACACCGCACAGAAGACGTCGCAACCTGCGCTAAAGCGAGCAGTGAGCCAGTTCGTCTCGAAAAACTTCAACTGCAGCAGCCAATGGTCCCATGACACATGACACAGACACTGCACGAAAGACGTCGCAACCTACGCTAAAGCGAGAAGTGAGCCAGTTCGTCTCGAAAAACTTCAACCGCAGCAGCCAATGGTCCCAAAACGCCTGACACAGACACCGCACAGAAGACGTCACAACCTACGCTAAAGCGAGCAGTGAACCAGTTCGTCTCAAAAAACTTCAACCGCAGCAGCCAATGGTCCCAAGACGCCTGACACAGACACCGCACAGAAGACGTCACAACCTACGCTAAAGCGAGCAGTGAAGCAGTTCCTCTCAAAAAACTTCAACCGGAGCAGCCAATGGTCCCATGACACATGACATAGGCACTGCACGAAAGACGTCGCAACCTACGCTAAAGAGAGCAGTGAGCCAGTTCGTCTCGAAAAACTTCAACCGCAGCAGCCAATGGTCCCAAGACGCCTGACACAGACACCGCAAAGAAGACGTCGCAACCTGCACTAAAGCGAGCAGTGAGCCAGTTCGTATCGAAAAACTTCAACCGCAGCAGCCAATGGTCCCATGACACATGACACAGACACTGCACGAAAGACGTCGCAACCTGCACTAAAGCGAGCAGTGAGCCAGTTTGTATCGAAAAACTTCAACCGGAGAAGCCAATGGTCCCAAGACGCCTTACACAGACACCGCACAGAAGACGTCACAACCTGCACTAAAGCGAGCAGTGAGCCAGTTCGTCTCGAAAAACTTCAACCGCAGCAGCCAGTGGTCCCATGATCATGACACAGACACTGCACGAAAGACGTCGCAACCTGCGCTAAAGCGAGCAGTGAGCCAGTTGGTCTCGAAAAACTTCAACTGCAGCAGCCAATGGTCCCAAGTCGCCCGACACAGACACCGCACAGAAAACGTCACAACCTACGCTAAAGCGAGCAGTGAACCAGTTCGTCTCGAAAAACTTCAAACGCAGCAGCCAATGGTCCCATGACACATGACACAGACACTGCACGAAAGATGTCACAACCTGCACTAAAGCGAGCAGTAAGCCAGTTCGTCTCGAAAAACTTCAACCGCAGCAGCCAATGGTCCCAAGACGCATGACACAGACACTGAACGAAAGACGTCGCAACCTGCACTAAAGCGAGCAGTGAGCCAGTTCGTCTCGAAAAACTTCAACCGCAGCAGCCAATGGTCCCAAGACGCCTGACAGACACCGCACAGAAGACGTCGAAACCTGCACTAAAGCGAGCAGTGAGCCAGTTCGTCTCGAAAAACTTCAACCGCAGCAGCCAATGGTCCCAAGACGCCTGACACACACACTGCACACAAGACGTCGCAACCTGCACTAAAGCGAGCAGTGAGCCAGTTCGTCTCGAAAAACTTCAACCGCAGCAGGCAATGGTCCCATGACACATGACACAGACACTGCACGAAAGACGTCGCAACCTACGCTAAAGCGAGAAGTGAGCCAGTTCGTCTCGAAAAACTTCAACCGCAGCAGCCAATGGTCCCAAGACGCCTGACACAGACACCGCACAGAAGACGTCACAACCTACGCTAAAGCGAGCAGTGAACCAGTTCGTCTCGAAAAACTTCAACCGCAGCAGCCAATGGTCCCAAGACGCCTGACACAGACACCGCACAGAAGACGTCACAACCTACGCTAAAGCGAGCAGTGAACCAGTTCGTCTCAAAAAACTTCAACCGCAGCAGCCAATGGTCCCATGACACATGACATAGGCACTGCACGAAAGACGTCGCAACCTACGCTAAAGAGTGCAGTGAGCCAGTTCGTCTCGAAAAACTTCAACCGCAGCAGCCAATGGTCCCAAGACGCCTGACACAGACACCGCACAGAAGACGTCGCAACATGCACTAAAGCGAGCAGTGAGCCAGTTCGTCTCGAAAAACTTCAACCGCAGCAGCCAATGGTCCCATTACACATGACACAGGCACTGCACGAAAGACGTCGCAACCTACGCTAAAGCGAGCAGTGAGCCAGTTCGTCTCGAAAAACTTCAACCGCAGCAGCCAATGGTCCAAAGACGCCTGACACAGACACCGCACAGAAGACGTCGCAGCCTGCACTAAAGCGAGCAGTGAGCCAGTTCGTCTCAAAAAGCTTCATCCGCAGCAACCAATGGTCCCATGACACATGACACAGACACTGCACGAAAGACGTCGCAACCTGCGCTAAAGCGAGCAGTGAGCCAGTTTGTCTCGAAAAACTTCAACTGCAGCAGCCAATGGTCCCAAGTCGCCCGACACAGACACCGCACAGAAGACGTCACAACCTACGCTAAAGCGAGCAGCGAACCAGTTCGTCTCGAAAAACTTCAACCGCAGCAGCCAATGGTCCCATGACACATGACACAGACACTGCACGAAAGACGTCGCAACCTGCGCTAAAGCGAGCAGTGAGCCAGTTTGTCTCGAAAAACTCAACTGCAGCAGCCAATGGTCCCAAGTCGCCCGACACAGACACCGCACAGAAGACGTAACAACCTGCACTAAAGCGAGCAGTAAGCCAGTTTGTCTCGAAAAACTTCAACTGCAGCAGCCAATGGTCCCAAGTCGCCCGACACAGACACCGCACAGAAGACGTCACAACCTACGCTAAAGCGAGCAGCGAACCAGTTCGTCTCGAAAAACTTCAACCGCAGCAGCCAATGGTCCCATGACACATGACACAGATACTGCACGAAAGACGTCGCAACCTACGCTAAAGCGAGCAGTGAGCCAGTTCGTCTCGAAAAACTTCAACCGCAGCAGCCAATGGTCCCAAGACGCCTGACACAGACACCGCACAGAAGGCGTCACAGCCTACGCTAAAGCGAGCAGTGAACCAGTTCGTCTCGAAAAACTTCAACCGCAGCAGCCAATGGTCCCAAGACGCCTGACACAGACACCGCGCAGAAGACGTCGCAACCTGCACTAAAGCGAGCAGTGAGCCAGTTCGTATCGAAAAACTTCAACCGCAGCAGCCAATGGTCCCATGACACATGACACAGACACTGCACGAAAGACGTGGCAACCTGCACTAAAGCGAGCAGTGAGCCAGTTCGTATCGAAAAACTTCAACCGCAGCAGCCAATGGTCCCAAGACGCCTTACACAGACACCGCACAGAAGACGTCACAACCTACGCTAAAGCGAGCAGTGAACCAGTTCGTCTCGAAAAACTTCAACCGCAGCAGCCAATGGTCCCAAGACGCCTGACACAGACACCGCACAGAAGACGTCGCAACCTGCACTAAAGCGAGCAGTGAGCCAGTTCGTATCGGAAAACTTCAACCGCAGCAGCCAATGGTCCCATGACACATGACACAGGCACTGCACGAAAGACGTCGCAACCTATGCTAAGGCGAGCAGTGAGCCAGTTCGTCTCGAAAAACTTCAACTGCAGCAGCCAATGGTCCCAAGTCGCCCGACACAGACACCGCACAGAAGACGTCACAACCTGCACTAAAGCGAGCAGTGAGCCAGTTAGTCTCGAAAAGCTTCATCCGCAGCAGCCAATGGTCCCATGACACATGACACAGGCACTGCACGAAAGACGTCGCAACCTACGCTAAGGCGAGCAGTGAGCCAGTTCGTCTTGAAAAACTTCAACTGCAGCAGCCAATGGTCCCAAGTCGCCCGACACAGACACCGCACAGAAGACGTCACAACCTGCACTAAAGCGAGCAGTGAGCCAGTTCGCCTCGAAAAGCTTCATCCGCAGCAGCCAATGGTCCCATGACACATGACACAGACACTGCACGAAAGACGTCGCAACCTGCGCGAAAGCGAGCAGTGAGCCAGTTTGTCTCGAAAAACTTCAACTGCAGCAGCCAATGGTCCCAAGTCGCCCGACACAGACACCGCACAGAAGACGTCACAACCTACGCTAAATCGAGCAGCGAACCAGTTCGTCTCGAAAAACTTCAACCGCAGCAGCCAATGGTCCCATGACACATGACACAGACACTGCACGAAAGACGTCGCAACCTGCGCTAAAGCGAGCAGTGAGCCAGTTTGTCTCGAAAAACTTCAACTGCAGCAGCCAATGGTCCCAAGTCGCCCGACACAGACACCGCACAGAAGACGTCACAACCTGCACTAAAGCGAGCAGTAAGCCAGTTCGTCTCGAAAAACTTCAACCGCAGCAGCCAATGGTCCCATGACACATGACACAGATACTGCACGAAAGACGTCGCAACCTACGCTAAAGCGAGCAGTGAGCCAGTTCGTCTCGAAAAAGCTTCAACCGCAGCAGCCAATGGTCCCAAGACGCCTGACACAGACACCGCACAGAAGGCGTCACAGCCTACGCTAGAGCGAGCAGTGAACCAGTTCGTCTCGAAAAACTTCAACCGCAGCAGCCAATGGTCCCAAGACGCCTAACACAGACACCGCGCAGAAGACGTCAAAACCTGCACTAAAGCGAGCAGTGAGCCAGTTCGTATCGAAAAACTTCAACCGCAGCAGCCAATGGTCCCATGACACATGACGCAGACACTGCACGAAAGACGTGGCAACCTGCACTAAAGCGAGCAGTGAGCCAGTTCGTATCGAAAAACTTCAACCGCAGCAGCCAATGGTCCCAAGACGCCTTACACAGACACCGCACAGAAGACGTCACAACCTACGCTAAAGCGAGCAGTGAACCAGTTCGTCTCGAAAAACTTCAACCGCAGCAGCCAATGGTCCCAAGACGCGTGACACAGACACCGCACAGAAGACGTCGCAACCTGCACTAAAGCGAGCAGTGAGCCAGTTCGTATCGAAAAACTTCAACCGCAGCAGCCAATGGTCCCATGACACATGACACAGGCACTGCACGAAAGACGTCGCAACCTATGCTAAGGCGAGCAGTGAGCCAGTTCGTCTCGAAAAACTTCAACTGCAGCAGCCAATGGTCCCAAGTCGCCCGACACAGACACCGCACAGAAGACGTCACAACCTGCACTAAAGCGAGCAGTGAGCCAGTTAGTCTCGAAAAGCTTCATCCGCAGCAGCCAATGGTCCCATGACACATGACACAGGCACTGCACGAAAGACGTCGCAACCTACGCTAAGGCGAGCAGTAGCCAGTTCGTCTCGAAAAACTTCAACTGCAGCAGCCAATGGTCCCAAGTCGCCCGACACAGACACCGCACAGAAGACGTCACAACCTGCACTAAAGCGAGCAGTGAGCCAGTTCGCCTCGAAAAACTTAAACCGCAGCAGCCAATGGTCCCATGACACATAACACAGGCACTGCACGAAAGACGTCGCAACCTACGCTAGGGCGAGCAGTGAGCCAGTTCGTCTCAAAAAAGATCAACTGCAGCAGCCAATGGTCCCAAGTCGCCCGACACAGACACCGCACAAAAGACGTCACAACCTGCACTAAAGCGAGCAGTGAGCCAGTTAGTCTCGAAAAGCTTCATCCGCAGCAGCCAATGGCCCCATGACACATGACACAGACACTGCACGAAAGACGTCGCAACCTGCGCGAAAGCGAGCAGTGAGCCAGTTTGTCTCGAAAAACTTCAACTGCAGCAGCCAATGGTCCCAAGTCGCCCGACACAGACACCGCACAGAAGACGTCACAACCTACGCTAAAGCGAGCAGCGAACCAGTTCGTCTCGAAAAACTTCAACCGCAGCAGCCAATGGTCCCATGACACATGACACAGACACTGCACGAAAGACGTCGCAACCTGCGCTAAAGCGAGCAGTGAGCCAGTTTGTCTCGAAAAACTTCAACTGCAGCAGCCAATGGTCCCAAGTCGCCGACACAGACACCGCACAGAAGACGTCACAACCTGCACTAAAGCGAGCAGTAAGCCAGTTCGTCTCGAAAAACTTCAACCGCAGCAGCCAATGGTCCCATGACACATGACACAGATACTGCACGAAAGACGTCGCAACCTACGCTAAAGCGAGCAGTGAGCCAGTTCGTCTCGAAAAACTTCAACCGCAGCAGCCAATGGTCCCAAGACGCCTGACACAGACACCGCACAGAAGGCGTCACAGCCTACGCTAAAGCGAGCAGTGAACCAGTTCGTCTCGAAAAATTTCAACCGCAGCAGCCAATGGTCCCAAGACGCCTGACACAGACACCGCGCAGAAGACGTCGCAACCTGCACTAAAGCGAGCAGTGAGCCAGTTCGTATCGAAAAACTTCAACCGCAGCAGCCAATGGTCCCATGACACATGACACAGACACTGCACGAAAGACGTGGCAACCTGCACTAAAGCGAGCAGTGAGCCAGTTCGTATCGAAAAACTTCAACCGCAGCAGCCAATGGTCCCAAGACGCCTTACACAGACACCGCACAGAAGACGTCACAACCTACGCTAAAGCGAGCAGTGAACCAGTTCGTCTCGAAAAACTTCAACCGCAGCAGCCAATGGTCCCAAGACGCCTGACACAGACACCGCACAGAAGACGTCGCAACCTGCACTAAAGCGAGCAGTGAGCCAGTTCGTATCGAAAAACTTCAACCGCAGCAGCCAATGGTCCCATGACACATGACACAGGCACTGCACGAAAGACGTCGCAACCTATGCTAAGGCGAGCAGTGAGCCAGTTCGTCTCGAAAAACTTCAACTGCACCAGCCAATGGTCCCAAGTCGCCCGACACAGACACCGCACAGAAGACGTCACAACCTACGCTAAAGCGAGCAGTGAACCAGTTCGTCTCGAAAAACTTCAACCGCAGCAGCCAATGGTCCCAAGACGCCTGACACAGACACCGCACAGAAGACGTCACAACCTACGCTAAAGCGAGCAGTGAACCAGTTCGTCTCAAAAAACTTCAACCGCAGCAGCCAATGGTCCCATGACACATGACATAGGCACTGCACGAAAGACGTCGCAACCTACGCTAAAGAGTGCAGTGAGCCAGTTCGTCTCGAAAAACTTCAACCGCAGCAGCCAATGGTCCCAAGACGCCTGACACAGACACCGCACAGAAGACGTCGCAACATGCACTAAAGCGAGCAGTGAGCCAGTTCGTCTGGAAAAACTTCAACCGCAGCAGCCAATGGTCCCATTACACATGACACAGGCACTGCACGAAAGACGTCGCAACCTACGCTAAAGCGAGCAGTGAGCCAGTTCGTCTCGAAAAACTTCAACCGCAGCAGCCAATGGTCCAAAGACGCCTGACACAGACACCGCACAGAAGACGTCGCAGCCTGCACTAAAGCGAGCAGTGAGCCAGTTCGTCTCAAAAAGCTTCATCCGCAGCAACCAATGGTCCCATGACACATGACACAGACACTGCACGAAAGACGTCGCAACCTGCGCTAAAGCGAGCAGTGAGCCAGTTTGTCTCGAAAAACTTCAACTGCAGCAGCCAATGGTCCCAAGTCGCCCGACACAGACACCGCACAGAAGACGTCACAACCTACGCTAAAGCGAGCAGCGAACCAGTTCGTCTCGAAAAACTTCAACCGCAGCAGCCAATGGTCCCATGACACATGACACAGACACTGCACGAAAGACGTCGCAACCTGCGCTAAAGCGAGCAGTGAGCCAGTTTGTCTCGAAAAACTCAACTGCAGCAGCCAATGGTCCCAAGTCGCCCGACACAGACACCGCACAGAAGACGTCACAACCTGCACTAAAGCGAGCAGTAAGCCAGTTCGTCTCGAAAAACTTCAACCGCAGCAGCCAATGGTCCCATGACACATGACACATATACTGCACGAAAGACGTCGCAACCTACGCTAAAGCGAGCAGTGAGCCAGTTCGTCTCGAAAAACTTCAACCGCAGCAGCCAATGGTCCCAAGACGCCTGACACAGACACCGCACAGAAGGCGTCACAGCCTACGCTAAAGCGAGCAGTGAACCAGTTCGTCTCGAAAAACTTCAACCGCAGCAGCCAATGGTCCCAAGACGCCTGACACAGACACCGCGCAGAAGACGTCGCAACCTGCACTAAAGCGAGCAGTGAGCCAGTTCGTATCGAAAAACTTCAACCGCAGCAGCCAATGGTCCCATGACACATGACACAGACACTGCACGAAAGACGTGGCAACCTGCACTAAAGCGAGCAGTGAGCCAGTTCGTATCGAAAAACTTCAACCGCAGCAGCCAATGGTCCCAAGACGCCTTACACAGACACCGCACAGAAGACGTCACAACCTACGCTAAAGCGAGCAGTGAACCAGTTCGTCTCGAAAAACTTCAACCGCAGCAGCCAATGGTCCCAAGACGCCTGACACAGATACCGCACAGAAGACGTCGCAACCTGCACTAAAGCGAGCAGTGAGCCAGTTCGTATCGAAAAACTTCAACCGCAGCAGCCAATGGTCCCATGACACATGACACAGGCACTGCACGAAAGACGTCGCAACCTATGCTAAGGCGAGCAGTGAGCCAGTTCGTCTCGAAAAACTTCAACTGCAGCAGCCAATGGTCCCAAGTCGCCCGACACAGACACCGCACAGAAGACGTCACAACCTGCACTAAAGCGAGCAGTGAGCCAGTTAGTCTCGAATAGCTTCATCCGCAGCAGCCAATGGTCCCATGACACATGACACAGGCACTGCACGAAAGACGTCGCAACCTACGCTAAGGCGAGCAGTGAGCCAGTTCGTCTCGAAAAACTTCAACTGCAGCAGCCAATGGTCCCAAGTCGTTCGACACAGACACCGCACAGAAGACGTCACAACCTGCACTAAAGCGAGCAGTGAGCCAGTTAGTCTCGAAAAGCTTCATCCGCAGCAGCCAATGGTCCCATGACACATGACACAGGCACTGCACGAAAGACGTCGCAACCTACGCTAAAGCGAGCAGTGAGCCAGTTCGTCTCGAAAAACTTCAACCGCAGCAGCCAATGGTCCCAAGACGCCTGACACAGACACCGCACAGAAGGCGTCACAGCCTACGCTAAAGCGAGCAGTGAGCCAGTTCGTCTCGAAAAACTTCAACTGCAGCAGCCAATGGTCCCAAGTCGTTCGACACAGACACCGCACAGAAGACGTCACAACCTGCACTAAAGCGAGCAGTGAGCCAGTTGGTCTCGAAAAGCTTCATCCGCAGCAGCCAATGGCCCCATGACACATGACACAGACACTGCACGAAAGACGTCGCAACCTGCGCGAAAGCGAGCAGTGAGCCAGTTTGTCTCGAAAAACTTCAACTGCAGCAGCCAATGGTCCCAAGTCGCCCGACACAGACACCGCACAGAAGACGTCACAACTTACGCTAAAGCGAGCAGCGAACCAGTTCGTCTCGAAAAACTTCAACCGCAGCAGCCAATGGTCCCATGACACATGACACAGACACTGCACGAAAGACGTCGCAACCTACGCTAAAGCGAGCAGTGAGCTAGTTTGTCTCGAAAAACTTCAACTGCAGCAGCCAATGGTCCCAAGTCACCCGACACAGACACCGCACAGAAGACGTCACAACCTGCACTAAAGCGAGCAGTGAGCCAGTTCGTCTCGAAAAACTTCAACCGCAGCAGCCAATGGTCCCATGACACATGACACAGATACTGCACGAAAGACGTCGCAACCTACGCTAAAGCGAGCAGTGAGCCAGTTCGTCTCGAAAAACTTCAACCGCAGCAGCCAATGGTCCCAAGACGCCTGACACAGACACCGCACAGAAGGCGTCACAACCTACGCTAAAGCGAGCAGTGAACCAGTTCGTCTCGAAAAACTTCAACCGCAGCAGCCAATGGTCCCAAGACGCCTGACACAGACACCGCACAGAAGACGTCGCAACCTGCACTAAAGCGAGCAGTGAGCCAGTTCGCATCGAAAAACTTCAACCGCAGCAGCCAATGGTCCCATGACACATGACACAGACACTGCACGAAAGACGTGGCAACCTGCACTAAAGCGAGCAGTGAGCCAGTTCGTATCGAAAAACTTCAACCGCAGCAGCCAATGGTCCCAAGACGCCTGACACAGACACCGCACAGAAGGCGGCACAACCTACGCTAAAGCGAGGCAGTGAACCAGTTCGTCTCGAAAAACTTCAACCGCAGCAGCCAATGGTCCCAAGACGCCTGACACAGACACCGCACAGAAGACGTCGCAACCTGCACTAAAGCGAGCAGTGAGCCAGTTCGTATCGAAAAACTTCAACCGCAGCAGCCAATGGTCCCATGACACATGACACAGACACTGCATGAAAGACGTGGCAACCTGCACTAAAGCGAGCAGTGAGCCAGTTCGTATCGAAAAACTTCAACCGCAGCAGCCAATGGTCCCAAGACGCCTTACACAGACACCGCACAGAAGACGTCACAACCTGCACTAAAGCGAGCAGTGAGCCAGCTCGTCTCGAAAAACTTCAACCGCAGCAGCCAATGGTCCCATGACACATGACACAGGCACTGCACGAAAGACGTCGCAACCTATGCTAAGGCGAGCAGTGAGCCAGTTCGTCTCGAAAAACTTCAACTGCAGCAGCCAATGGTCCCAAGTCGCCCGACACAGACACCGCACAGAAGACGTCACAACCTGCACTAAAGCGAGCAGTGAGCCAGTTAGTCTCGAAAAGCTTCATCCGCAGCAGCCAATGGTCCCATGACACATGACACAGGCACTGCACGAAAGACGTCGCAACCTACGCTAAGGCGAGCAGTGAGCCAGTTCGTCTCGAAAAACTTCAACTGCAGCAGCCAATGGTCCCAAGTCGCCCGACACAGACACCGCACAGAAGACGTCACAACCTGCACTAAAGCGAGCAGTGAGCCAGTTCGCCTCGAAAAACTTCAACCACAGCAGCCAATGGTCCCATGACACATGACACAGGCACTGCACGAAAGACGTCGCAACCTACGCTAAGGCGAGCAGTGAGCCAGTTCGTCTCAAAAAACTTCAACTGCAGCAGCCAATGGTCCCAAGTCGCCCGACACAGACACCGCACAGAAGACGTCACAACCTGCACTAAAGCGAGCAGTGAGCCAGTTAGTCTCGAAAAGCTTCATCCGCAGCAGCCAATGGCCCCATGACACATGACACAGACACTGCACGAAAGACGTCGCAACCTGCGCGAAAGCGAGCAGTGAGCCAGTTTGTCTCGAAAAACTTCAACTGCAGCAGCCAATGGTCCCAAGTCGCCCGACACAGACACCGCACAGAAGACGTCACAACCTACGCTAAAGCGAGCAGCGAACCAGTTCGTCTCGAAAAACTTCAACCGCAGCAGCCAATGGTCCCATGACACATGACACAGACACTGCACGAAAGACGTCGCAACCTACGCTAAAGCGAGCAGTGAGCCAGTTCGTCTCGAAATACTTCAACCGCAGCAGCCAATGGTCCCAAGTCGCCCGACACAGACACCGCACAGAAGACGTCACAACCTGCACTAAAGCGAGCAGTGAGCCAGCTCGTCTCGAAAAACTTCAACCGCAGCAGCCAATGGTCCCATGACACATGACACAGACACTGCACGAAAGACGTCGCAACCTGCGCTAAAGCGAGCAGTGAGCTAGTTTGTCTCGAAAAACTTCAACTGCAGCAGCCAATGGTCCCAAGTCGCCCGACACAGACACCGCACAGAAGACGTCACAACCTGCACTAAAGCGAGCAGTGAGCCAGTTCGTCTCGAAAAACTTCAACCGCAGCAGCCAATGGTCCCATGACACATGACACAGATACTGCACGAAAGACGTCGCAACCTACGCTAAAGCGAGCAGTGAGCCAGTTCGTCTCGAAAAACTTCAACCGCAGCAGCCAATGGTCCCAAGACGCCTGACACAGACACCGCACAGAAGGCGTCACAACCTACGCTAAAGCGAGCAGTGAACCAGTTCGTCTCGAAAAACTTCAACCGCAGCAGCCAATGGTCCCAAGACGCCTGACACAGACACCGCACAGAAGACGTCGCAACCTGCACTAAAGCGAGCAGTGAGCCAGTTCGTATCGAAAAACTTCAACCGCAGCAGCCAATGGTCCCATGACACATGACACAGACACTGCACGAAAGACGTGGCAACCTGCACTAAAGCGAGCAGTGAGCCAGTTCGTATCGAAAAACTTCAACCGCAGCAGCCAATGGTCCCAAGACGCCTTACACAGACACCGCACAGAAGACGTCACAACCTGCACTAAAGCGAGCAGTGAGCCAGCTCGTCTCGAAAAACTTCAACCGCAGCAGCCAATGGTCCCATGACACATGACACAGACACTGCACGAAAGACGTCGCAACCTGCACTAAAGCGAGCAGTGAGCCAGTTTGTCTCGAAAAACTTCAACTGCAGCAGCCAATGGTCCCAAGTCGCCCGACACAGACACCGCACAGAAGACGTCACAACCTGCACTAAAGCGAGCAGTGAGCCAGTTAGTCTCGAAAAGCTTCATCCGCAGCAGCCAATGGCCCCATGACACATGACACAGACACTGCACGAAAGACGTCGCAACCTGCGCGAAAGCGAGCAGTGAGCCAGTTTGTCTCGAAAAACTTCAACTGCAGCAGCCAATGGTCCCAAGTCGCCCGACACAGACACCGCACAGAAGACGTCACAACCTACGCTAAAGCGAGCAGCGAACCAGTTCGTCTCGAAAAACTTCAACCGCAGCAGCCAATGGTCCCATGACACATGACACAGACACTGCACGAAAGACGTCGCAACCTGCGCTAAAGCGAGCAGTGAGCCAGTTTGTCTCGAAAAACTTCAACTGCAGCAGCCAATGGTCCCAAGTCGTCGACACAGACACCGCACAGAAGACGTCACAACCTGCACTAAAGCGAGCAGTAAGCCAGTTCGGCTCGAAAAACTTCAACCGCAGCAGCCAATGGTCCCATGACACATGACACAGATACTGCACGAAAGACGTCGCAACCTGCGCTAAAGCGAGCAGTGAGCCAGTTTGTCTCGAAAAACTTCAACTGCAGCAGCCAATGGTCCCAAGTCGCCCGACACAGACACCGCACAGAAGACGTCACAACCTACGCTAAAGCGAGCAGCGAACCAGTTCGTCTCGAAAAACTTCAACCGCAGCAGCCAATGGTCCCATTACACATGACACAGGCACTGCACGAAAGACGTCGCAACCTACGCTAAAGCGAGCAGTGAGCCAGTTCGTCTCGAAAAACTTCAACCGCAGCAGCCAATGGTCCAAAGACGCCTGACACAGACACCGCACAGAAGACGTCGCAGCCTGCACTAAAGCGAGCAGTGAGCCAGTTCGTCTCAAAAAGCTTCATCCGCAGCAACCAATGGTCCCATGACACATGACACAGACACTGCACGAAAGACGTCGCAACCTGCGCTAAAGCGAGCAGTGAGCCAGTTTGTCTCGAAAAACTTCAACTGCAGCAGCCAATGGTCCCAAGTCGCCCGACACAGACACCGCACAGAAGACGTCACAACCTACGCTAAAGCGAGCAGCGAACCAGTTCGTCTCGAAAAACTTCAACCGCAGCAGCCAATGGTCCCATGACACATGACACAGACACTGCACGAAAGACGTCGCAACCTGCGCTAAAGCGAGCAGTGAGCCAGTTTGTCTCGAAAAACTCAACTGCAGCAGCCAATGGTCCCAAGTCGCCCGACACAGACACCGCACAGAAGACGTCACAACCTGCACTAAAGCGAGCAGTAAGCCAGTTCGTCTCGAAAAACTTCAACCGCAGCAGCCAATGGTCCCATGACACATGACACAGATACTGCACGAAAGACGTCGCAACCTACGCTAAAGCGAGCAGTGAGCCAGTTCGTCTCGAAAAACTTCAACCGCAGCAGCCAATGGTCCCAAGACGCCTGACACAGACACCGCACAGAAGGCGTCACAGCCTACGCTAAAGCGAGCAGTGAACCAGTTCGTCTCGAAAAACTTCAACCGCAGCAGCCAATGGTCCCAAGACGCCTGACACAGACACCGCGCAGAAGACGTCGCAACCTGCACTAAAGCGAGCAGTGAGCCAGTTCGTATCGAAAAACTTCAACCGCAGCAGCCAATGGTCCCATGACACATGACACAGACACTGCACGAAAGACGTGGCAACCTGCACTAAAGCGAGCAGTGAGCCAGTTCGTATCGAAAAACTTCAACCGCAGCAGCCAATGGTCCCAAGACGCCTTACACAGACACCGCACAGAAGACGTCACAACCTACGCTAAAGCGAGCAGTGAACCAGTTCGTCTCGAAAAACTTCCACCGCAGCAGCCAATGGTCCCAAGACGCCTGACACAGACACCGCACAGAAGACGTCGCAACCTGCACTAAAGCGAGCAGTGAGCCAGTTCGTATCGGAAAACTTCAACCGCAGCAGCCAATGGTCCCATGACACATGACACAGGCACTGCACGAAAGACGTCGCAACCTATGCTAAGGCGAGCAGTGAGCCAGTTCGTCTCGAAAAACTTCAACTGCAGCAGCCAATGGTCCCAAGTCGCCCGACACAGACACCGCACAGAAGACGTCACAACCTGCACTAAAGCGAGCAGTGAGCCAGTTAGTCTCGAAAAGCTTCATCCGCAGCAGCCAATGGTCCCATGACACATGACACAGGCACTGCACGAAAGACGTCGCAACCTACGCTAAGGCGAGCAGTGAGCCAGTTCGTCTTGAAAAACTTCAACTGCAGCAGCCAATGGTCCCAAGTCGCCCGACACAGACACCGCACAGAAGACGTCACAACCTGCACTAAAGCGAGCAGTGAGCCAGTTCGCCTCGAAAAGCTTCATCCGCAGCAGCCAATGGTCCCATGACACATGACACAGACACTGCACGAAAGACGTCGCAACCTGCGCGAAAGCGAGCAGTGAGCCAGTTTGTCTCGAAAAACTTCAACTGCAGCAGCCAATGGTCCCAAGTCGCCCGACACAGACACCGCACAGAAGACGTCACAACCTACGCTAAAGCGAGCAGCGAACCAGTTCGTCTCGAAAAACTTCAACCGCAGCAGCCAATGGTCCCATGACACATGACACAGACACTGCACGAAAGACGTCGCAACCTGCGCTAAAGCGAGCAGTGAGCCAGTTTGTCTCGAAAAACTTCAACTGCAGCAGCCAATGGTCCCAAGTCGCCCGACACAGACACCGCACAGAAGACGTCACAACCTGCACTAAAGCGAGCAGTAAGCCAGTTCGTCTCGAAAAACTTCAACCGCAGCAGCCAATGGTCCCATGACACATGACACAGATACTGCACGAAAGACGTCGCAACCTACGCTAAAGCGAGCAGTGAGCCAGTTCGTCTCGAAAAAGCTTCAACCGCAGCAGCCAATGGTCCCAAGACGCCTGACACAGACACCGCACAGAAGGCGTCACAGCCTACGCTAGAGCGAGCAGTGAACCAGTTCGTCTCGAAAAACTTCAACCGCAGCAGCCAATGGTCCCAAGACGCCTAACACAGACACCGCGCAGAAGACGTCAAAACCTGCACTAAAGCGAGCAGTGAGCCAGTTCGTATCGAAAAACTTCAACCGCAGCAGCCAATGGTCCCATGACACATGACGCAGACACTGCACGAAAGACGTGGCAACCTGCACTAAAGCGAGCAGTGAGCCAGTTCGTATCGAAAAACTTCAACCGCAGCAGCCAATGGTCCCAAGACGCCTTACACAGACACCGCACAGAAGACGTCACAACCTACGCTAAAGCGAGCAGTGAACCAGTTCGTCTCGAAAAACTTCAACCGCAGCAGCCAGTGTTCCCAAGACGCCTGACACAGACACCGCACAGAAGACGTCGCAACCTGCACTAAAGCGAGCAGTGAGCCAGTTCGTATCGAAAAACTTCAACCGCAGCAGCCAATGGTCCCATGACACATGACACAGGCACTGCACGAAAGACGTCGCAACCTATGCTAAGGCGAGCAGTGAGCCAGTTCGTCTCGAAAAACTTCAACTGCAGCAGCCAATGGTCCCAAGTCGCCCGACACAGACACCGCACAGAAGACGTCACAACCTGCACTAAAGCGAGCAGTGAGCCAGTTAGTCTCGAAAAGCTTCATCCGCAGCAGCCAATGGTCCCATGACACATGACACAGGCACTGCACGAAAGACGTCGCAACCTACGCTAAGGCGAGCAGTAGCCAGTTCGTCTCGAAAAACTTCAACTGCAGCAGCCAATGGTCCCAAGTCGCCCGACACAGACACCGCACAGAAGACGTCACAACCTGCACTAAAGCGAGCAGTGAGCCAGTTCGCCTCGAAAAACTTCAACCGCAGCAGCCAATGGTCCCATGACACATAACACAGGCACTGCACGAAAGATGTCGCAACCTACGCTAGGGCGAGCAGTGAGCCAGTTCGTCTCAAAAAAGATCAACTGCAGCAGCCAATGGTCCCAAGTCGCCCGACACAGACACCGCACAGAAGACGTCACAACCTGCACTAAAGCGAGCAGTGAGCCAGTTAGTCTCGAAAAGCTTCATCCGCAGCAGCCAATGGCCCCATGACACATGACACAGACACTGCACGAAAGACGTCGCAACCTGCGCGAAAACGAGCAGTGAGCCAGTTTGTCTCGAAAAACTTCAACTGCAGCAGCCAATGGTCCCAAGTCGCCCGACACAGACACCGCACAGAAGACGTCACAACCTACGCTAAAGCGAGCAGCGAACCAGTTCGTCTCGAAAAACTTCAACCGCAGCAGCCAATGGTCCCATGACACATGACACAGACACTGCACGAAAGACGTCGCAACCTGCGCTGAAGCGAGCAGTGAGCCAGTTTGTCTCGAAAAACTTCAACTGCAGCAGCCAATGGTCCCAAGTCGCCGACACAGACACCGCACAGAAGACGTCACAACCTGCACTAAAGCGAGCAGTAAGCCAGTTCGTCTCGAAAAACTTCAACCGCAGCAGCCAATGGTCCCATGACACATGACACAGATACTGCACGAAAGACGTCGCAACCTACGCTAAAGCGAGCAGTGAGCCAGTTCGTCTCGAAAAACTTCAACCGCAGCAGCCAATGGTCCCAAGACGCCTGACACAGACACCGCACAGAAGGCGTCACAGCCTACGCTAAAGCGAGCAGTGAACCAGTTCGTCTCGAAAAACTTCAACCGCAGCAGCCAATGGTCCCAAGACGCCTGACACAGACACCGCGCAGAAGACGTCGCAACCTGCACTAAAGCGAGCAGTGAGCCAGTTCGTATCGAAAAACTTCAACCGCAGCAGCCAATGGTCCCATGACACATGACACAGACACTGCACGAAAGACGTGGCAACCTGCACTAAAGCGAGCAGTGAGCCAGTTCGTATCGAAAAACTTCAACCGCAGCAGCCAATGGTCCCAAGACGCCTTACACAGACACCGCACAGAAGACGTCACAACCTACGCTAAAGCGAGCAGTGAACCAGTTCGTCTCGAAAAACTTCCACCGCAGCAGCCAATGGTCCCAAGACGCCTGACACAGACACCGCACAGAAGACGTCGCAACCTGCACTAAAGCGAGCAGTGAGCCAGTTCGTATCGGAAAACTTCAACCGCAGCAGCCAATGGTCCCATGACACATGACACAGGCACTGCACGAAAGACGTCGCAACCTATGCTAAGGCGAGCAGTGAGCCAGTTCGTCTCGAAAAACTTCAACTGCAGCAGCCAATGGTCCCAAGTCGCCCGACACAGACACCGCACAGAAGACGTCACAACCTGCACTAAAGCGAGCAGTGAGCCAGTTAGTCTCGAAAAGCTTCATCCGCAGCAGCCAATGGTCCCATGACACATGACACAGGCACTGCACGAAAGACGTCGCAACCTACGCTAAGGCGAGCAGTGAGCCAGTTCGTCTTGAAAAACTTCAACTGCAGCAGCCAATGGTCCCAAGTCGCCCGACACAGACACCGCACAGAAGACGTCACAACCTGCACTAAAGCGAGCAGTGAGCCAGTTCGCCTCGAAAAGCTTCATCCGCAGCAGCCAATGGTCCCATGACACATGACACAGACACTGCACGAAAGACGTCGCAACCTGCGCGAAAGCGAGCAGTGAGCCAGTTTGTCTCGAAAAACTTCAACTGCAGCAGCCAATGGTCCCAAGTCGCCCGACACAGACACCGCACAGAAGACGTCACAACCTACGCTAAAGCGAGCAGCGAACCAGTTCGTCTCGAAAAACTTCAACCGCAGCAGCCAATGGTCCCATGACACATGACACAGACACTGCACGAAAGACGTCGCAACCTGCGCTAAAGCGAGCAGTGAGCCAGTTTGTCTCGAAAAACTTCAACTGCAGCAGCCAATGGTCCCAAGTCGCCCGACACAGACACCGCACAGAAGACGTCACAACCTGCACTAAAGCGAGCAGTAAGCCAGTTCGTCTCGAAAAACTTCAACCGCAGCAGCCAATGGTCCCATGACACATGACACAGATACTGCACGAAAGACGTCGCAACCTACGCTAAAGCGAGCAGTGAGCCAGTTCGTCTCGAAAAAGCTTCAACCGCAGCAGCCAATGGTCCCAAGACGCCTGACACAGACACCGCACAGAAGGCGTCACAGCCTACGCTAGAGCGAGCAGTGAACCAGTTCGTCTCGAAAAACTTCAACCGCAGCAGCCAATGGTCCCAAGACGCCTAACACAGACACCGCGCAGAAGACGTCAAAACCTGCACTAAAGCGAGCAGTGAGCCAGTTCGTATCGAAAAACTTCAACCGCAGCAGCCAATGGTCCCATGACACATGACGCAGACACTGCACGAAAGACGTGGCAACCTGCACTAAAGCGAGCAGTGAGCCAGTTCGTATCGAAAAACTTCAACCGCAGCAGCCAATGGTCCCAAGACGCCTTACACAGACACCGCACAGAAGACGTCACAACCTACGCTAAAGCGAGCAGTGAACCAGTTCGTCTCGAAAAACTTCAACCGCAGCAGCCAGTGTTCCCAAGACGCCTGACACAGACACCGCACAGAAGACGTCGCAACCTGCACTAAAGCGAGCAGTGAGCCAGTTCGTATCGAAAAACTTCAACCGCAGCAGCCAATGGTCCCATGACACATGACACAGGCACTGCACGAAAGACGTCGCAACCTATGCTAAGGCGAGCAGTGAGCCAGTTCGTCTCGAAAAACTTCAACTGCAGCAGCCAATGGTCCCAAGTCGCCCGACACAGACACCGCACAGAAGACGTCACAACCTGCACTAAAGCGAGCAGTGAGCCAGTTAGTCTCGAAAAGCTTCATCCGCAGCAGCCAATGGTCCCATGACACATGACACAGGCACTGCACGAAAGACGTCGCAACCTACGCTAAGGCGAGCAGTAGCCAGTTCGTCTCGAAAAACTTCAACTGCAGCAGCCAATGGTCCCAAGTCGCCCGACACAGACACCGCACAGAAGACGTCACAACCTGCACTAAAGCGAGCAGTGAGCCAGTTCGCCTCGAAAAACTTCAACCGCAGCAGCCAATGGTCCCATGACACATAACACAGGCACTGCACGAAAGATGTCGCAACCTACGCTAGGGCGAGCAGTGAGCCAGTTCGTCTCAAAAAAGATCAACTGCAGCAGCCAATGGTCCCAAGTCGCCCGACACAGACACCGCACAGAAGACGTCACAACCTGCACTAAAGCGAGCAGTGAGCCAGTTAGTCTCGAAAAGCTTCATCCGCAGCAGCCAATGGCCCCATGACACATGACACAGACACTGCACGAAAGACGTCGCAACCTGCGCGAAAACGAGCAGTGAGCCAGTTTGTCTCGAAAAACTTCAACTGCAGCAGCCAATGGTCCCAAGTCGCCCGACACAGACACCGCACAGAAGACGTCACAACCTACGCTAAAGCGAGCAGCGAACCAGTTCGTCTCGAAAAACTTCAACCGCAGCAGCCAATGGTCCCATGACACATGACACAGACACTGCACGAAAGACGTCGCAACCTGCGCTAAAGCGAGCAGTGAGCCAGTTTGTCTCGAAAAACTTCAACTGCAGCAGCCAATGGTCCCAAGTCGCCGACACAGACACCGCACAGAAGACGTCACAACCTGCACTAAAGCGAGCAGTAAGCCAGTTCGTCTCGAAAAACTTCAACCGCAGCAGCCAATGGTCCCATGACACATGACACAGATACTGCACGAAAGACGTCGCAACCTACGCTAAAGCGAGCAGTGAGCCAGTTCGTCTCGAAAAACTTCAACCGCAGCAGCCAATGGTCCCAAGACGCCTGACACAGACACCGCACAGAAGGCGTCACAGCCTACGCTAAAGCGAGCAGTGAACCAGTTCGTCTCGAAAAACTTCAACCGCAGCAGCCAATGGTCCCAAGACGCCTGACACAGACACCGCGCAGAAGACGTCGCAACCTGCACTAAAGCGAGCAGTGAGCCAGTTCGTATCGAAAAACTTCAACCGCAGCAGCCAATGGTCCCATGACACATGACACAGACACTGCACGAAAGACGTGGCAACCTGCACTAAAGCGAGCAGTGAGCCAGTTCGTATCGAAAAACTTCAACCGCAGCAGCCAATGGTCCCAAGACGCCTCACACAGACACCGCACAGAAGACGTCACAACCTACGCTAAAGCGAGCAGTGAACCAGTTCGTCTCGAAAAACTTCAACCGCAGCAGCCAATGGTCCCAAGACGCCTGACACAGACACCGCACAGAAGACGTCGCAACCTGCACTAAAGCGAGCAGTGAGCCAGTTCGTATCGAAAAACTTCAACCGCAGCAGCCAATGGTCCCATGACACATGACACAGGCACTGCACGAAAGACGTCGCAACCTATGCTAAGGCGAGCAGTGAGCCAGTTCGTCTCGAAAAACTTCAACTGCAGCAGCCAATGGTCCCAAGTCGCCCGACACAGACACCGCACAGAAGACGTCACAACCTGCACTAAAGCGAGCAGTGAGCCAGTTAGTCTCGAATAGCTTCATCCGCAGCAGCCAATGGTCCCATGACACATGACACAGGCACTGCACGAAAGACGTCGCAACCTACGCTAAGGCGAGCAGTGAGCCAGTTCGTCTCGAAAAACTTCAACTGCAGCAGCCAATGGTCCCAAGTCGTTCGACACAGACACCGCACAGAAGACGTCACAACCTGCACTAAAGCGAGCAGTGAGCCAGTTAGTCTCGAAAAGCTTCATCCGCAGCAGCCAATGGTCCCATGACACATGACACAGGCACTGCACGAAAGACGTCGCAACCTACGCTAAAGCGAGCAGTGAGCCAGTTCGTCTCGAAAAACTTCAACCGCAGCAGCCAATGGTCCCAAGACGCCTGACACAGACACCGCACAGAAGGCGTCACAGCCTACGCTAAAGCGAGCAGTGAGCCAGTTCGTCTCGAAAAACTTCAACTGCAGCAGCCAATGGTCCCAAGTCGTTCGACACAGACACCGCACAGAAGACGTCACAACCTGCACTAAAGCGAGCAGTGAGCCAGTTGGTCTCGAAAAGCTTCATCCGCAGCAGCCAATGGCCCCATGACACATGACACAGACACTTCACGAAAGACGTCGCAACCTGCGCGAAAGCGAGCAGTGAGCCAGTTTGTCTCGAAAAACTTCAACTGCAGCAGCCAATGGTCCCAAGTCGCCCGACACAGACACCGCACAGAAGACGTCACAACTTACGCTAAAGCGAGCAGCGAACCAGTTCGTCTCGAAAAACTTCAACCGCAGCAGCCAATGGTCCCATGACACATGACACAGACACTGCACGAAAGACGTCGCAACCTACGCTAAAGCGAGCAGTGAGCTAGTTTGTCTCGAAAAACTTCAACTGCAGCAGCCAATGGTCCCAAGTCGCCCGACACAGACACCGCACAGAAGACGTCACAACCTGCACTAAAGCGAGCAGTGAGCCAGTTCGTCTCGAAAAACTTCAACCGCAGCAGCCAATGGTCCCATGACACATGACACAGATACTGCACGAAAGACGTCGCAACCTACGCTAAAGCGAGCAGTGAGCCAGTTCGTCTCGAAAAACTTCAACCGCAGCAGCCAATGGTCCCAAGACGCCTGACACAGACACCGCACAGAAGGCGTCACAACCTACGCTAAAGCGAGCAGTGAACCAGTTCGTCTCGAAAAACTTCAACCGCAGCAGCCAATGGTCCCAAGACGCCTGACACAGACACCGCACAGAAGACGTCGCAACCTGCACTAAAGCGAGCAGTGAGCCAGTTCGTATCGAAAAACTTCAACCGCAGCAGCCAATGGTCCCATGACACATGACACAGACACTGCACGAAAGACGTGGCAACCTGCACTAAAGCGAGCAGTGAGCCAGTTCGTATCGAAAAACTTCAACCGCAGCAGCCAATGGTCCCAAGACGCCTGACACAGACACCGCACAGAAGGCGGCACAACCTACGCTAAAGCGAGCAGTGAACCAGTTCGTCTCGAAAAACTTCAACCGCAGCAGCCAATGGTCCCAAGACGCCTGACACAGACACCGCACAGAAGACGTCGCAACCTGCACTAAAGCGAGCAGTGAGCCAGTTCGTATCGAAAAACTTCAACCGCAGCAGCCAATGGTCCCATGACACATGACACAGACACTGCATGAAAGACGTGGCAACCTGCACTAAAGCGAGCAGTGAGCCAGTTCGTATCGAAAAACTTCAACCGCAGCAGCCAATGGTCCCAAGACGCCTTACACAGACACCGCACAGAAGACGTCACAACCTGCACTAAAGCGAGCAGTGAGCCAGCTCGTCTCGAAAAACTTCAACCGCAGCAGCCAATGGTCCCATGACACATGACACAGGCACTGCACGAAAGACGTCGCAACCTATGCTAAGGCGAGCAGTGAGCCAGTTCGTCTCGAAAAACTTCAACTGCAGCAGCCAATGGTCCCAAGTCGCCCGACACAGACACCGCACAGAAGACGTCACAACCTGCACTAAAGCGAGCAGTGAGCCAGTTAGTCTCGAAAAGCTTCATCCGCAGCAGCCAATGGTCCCATGACACATGACACAGGCACTGCACGAAAGACGTCGCAACCTACGCTAAGGCGAGCAGTGAGCCAGTTCGTCTCGAAAAACTTCAACTGCAGCAGCCAATGGTCCCAAGTCGCCCGACACAGACACCGCACAGAAGACGTCACAACCTGCACTAAAGCGAGCAGTGAGCCAGTTCGCCTCGAAAAACTTCAACCACAGCAGCCAATGGTCCCATGACACATGACACAGGCACTGCACGAAAGACGTCGCAACCTACGCTAAGGCGAGCAGTGAGCCAGTTCGTCTCAAAAAACTTCAACTGCAGCAGCCAATGGTCCCAAGTCGCCCGACACAGACACCGCACAGAAGACGTCACAACCTGCACTAAAGCGAGCAGTGAGCCAGTTAGTCTCGAAAAGCTTCATCCGCAGCAGCCAATGGCCCCATGACACATGACACAGACACTGCACGAAAGACGTCGCAACCTGCGCGAAAGCGAGCAGTGAGCCAGTTTGTCTCGAAAAACTTCAACTGCAGCAGCCAATGGTCCCAAGTCGCCCGACACAGACACCGCACAGAAGACGTCACAACCTACGCTAAAGCGAGCAGCGAACCAGTTCGTCTCGAAAAACTTCAACCGCAGCAGCCAATGGTCCCATGACACATGACACAGACACTGCACGAAAGACGTCGCAACCTACGCTAAAGCGAGCAGTGAGCCAGTTCGTCTCGAAATACTTCAACCGCAGCAGCCAATGGTCCCAAGTCGCCCGACACAGACACCGCACAGAAGACGTCACAACCTGCACTAAAGCGAGCAGTGAGCCAGCTCGTCTCGAAAAACTTCAACCGCAGCAGCCAATGGTCCCATGACACATGACACAGACACTGCACGAAAGACGTCGCAACCTGCGCTAAAGCGAGCAGTGAGCTAGTTTGTCTCGAAAAACTTCAACTGCAGCAGCCAATGGTCCCAAGTCGCCCGACACAGACACCGCACAGAAGACGTCACAACCTGCACTAAAGCGAGCAGTGAGCCAGTTCGTCTCGAAAAACTTCAACCGCAGCAGCCAATGGTCCCATGACACATGACACAGATACTGCACGAAAGACGTCGCAACCTACGCTAAAGCGAGCAGTGAGCCAGTTCGTCTCGAAAAACTTCAACCGCAGCAGCCAATGGTCCCAAGACGCCTGACACAGACACCGCACAGAAGGCGTCACAACCTACGCTAAAGCGAGCAGTGAACCAGTTCGTCTCGAAAAACTTCAACCGCAGCAGCCAATGGTCCCAAGACGCCTGACACAGACACCGCACAGAAGACGTCGCAACCTGCACTAAAGCGAGCAGTGAGCCAGTTCGTATCGAAAAACTTCAACCGCAGCAGCCAATGGTCCCATGACACATGACACAGACACTGCACGAAAGACGTGGCAACCTGCACTAAAGCGAGCAGTGAGCCAGTTCGTATCGAAAAACTTCAACCGCAGCAGCCAATGGTCCCAAGACGCCTTACACAGACACCGCACAGAAGACGTCACAACCTGCACTAAAGCGAGCAGTGAGCCAGCTCGTCTCGAAAAACTTCAACCGCAGCAGCCAATGGTCCCATGACACATGACACAGACACTGCACGAAAGACGTCGCAACCTGCACTAAAGCGAGCAGTGAGCCAGTTTGTCTCGAAAAACTTCAACTGCAGCAGCCAATGGTCCCAAGTCGCCCGACACAGACACCGCACAGAAGACGTCACAACCTGCACTAAAGCGAGCAGTGAGCCAGTTAGTCTCGAAAAGCTTCATCCGCAGCAGCCAATGGCCCCATGACACATGACACAGACACTGCACGAAAGACGTCGCAACCTGCGCGAAAGCGAGCAGTGAGCCAGTTTGTCTCGAAAAACTTCAACTGCAGCAGCCAATGGTCCCAAGTCGCCCGACACAGACACCGCACAGAAGACGTCACAACCTACGCTAAAGCGAGCAGCGAACCAGTTCGTCTCGAAAAACTTCAACCGCAGCAGCCAATGGTCCCATGACACATGACACAGACACTGCACGAAAGACGTCGCAACCTGCGCTAAAGCGAGCAGTGAGCCAGTTTGTCTCGAAAAACTTCAACTGCAGCAGCCAATGGTCCCAAGTCGTCGACACAGACACCGCACAGAAGACGTCACAACCTGCACTAAAGCGAGCAGTAAGCCAGTTCGTCTCGAAAAACTTCAACCGCAGCAGCCAATGGTCCCATGACACATGACACAGATACTGCACGAAAGACGTCGCAACCTACGCTAAAGCGAGCAGTGAGCCAGTTCGTCTCGAAAAACTTCAACCGCAGCAGCCAATGGTCCCAAGACGCCTGACACAGACACCGCACAGAAGGCGTCACAGCCTACGCTAAAGCGAGCAGTGAACCAGTTCGTCTCGAAAAACTTCAACCGCAGCAGCCAATGGTCCCAAGACGCCTGACACAGACACCGCGCAGAAGACGTCGCAACCTGCACTAAAGCGAGCAGTGAGCCAGTTCGTATCGAAAAACTTCAACCGCAGCAGCCAATGGTCCCATGACACATGACACAGACACTGCACGAAAGACGTGGCAACCTGCACTAAAGCGAGCAGTGAGCCAGTTCGTATCGAAAAACTTCAACCGCAGCAGCCAATGGTCCCAAGACGCCTTACACAGACACCGCACAGAAGACGTCACAACCTACGCTAAAGCGAGCAGTGAACCAGTTCGTCTCGAAAAACTTCAACCGCAGCAGCCAATGGTCCCAAGACGCCTGACACAGACACCGCACAGAAGACGTCGCAACCTGCACTAAAGCGAGCAGTGAGCCAGTTCGTATCGAAAAACTTCAACCGCAGCAGCCAATGGTCCCATGACACATGACACAGGCACTGCACGAAAGACGTCGCAACCTATGCTAAGGCGAGCAGTGAGCCAGTTCGTCTCGAAAAACTTCAACTGCAGCAGCCAATGGTCCCAAGTCGCCCGACACAGACACCGCACAGAAGACGTCACAACCTGCACTAAAGCGAGCAGTGAGCCAGTTAGTCTCGAAAAGCTTCATCCGCAGCAGCCAATGGTCCCATGACACATGACACAGGCACTGCACGAAAGACGTCGCAACCTACGCTGAGGCGAGCAGTGAGCCAGTTCGTCTCAAAAAACTTCAACTGCAGCAGCCAATGGTCCCAAGTCGCCCGACACAGACACCCCACAGAAGACGTCACAACCTGCACTAAAGCGAGCAGTGAGCCAGTTGGTCTCGAAAAGCTTCATCCGCAGCAGCCAATGGCCCCATGACACATGACACAGACACTGCACGAAAGACGTCGCAACCTGCGCGAAAGCGAGCAGTGAGCCAGTTTGTCTCGAAAAACTTCAACTGCAGCAGCCAATGGTCCCAAGTCGCCCGACACAGACACCGCACAGGAGACGTCACAACCTACGCTAAAGCGAGCAGCGAACCAGTTCGTCTCGAAAAACTTCAACCGCAGCAGCCAATGGTCCCATGACACATGACACAGACACTGCACGAAAGACGTCGCAACCTACGCTAAAGCGAGCAGTGAGCTAGTTTGTCTCGAAAAACTTCAACTGCAGCAGCCAATGGTCCCAAGTCGCCCGACACAGACACCGCACAGAAGACGTCACAACCTGCACTAAAGCGAGCAGTGAGCCAGTTCGTCTCGAAAAACTTCAACCGCAGCAGCCAATGGTCCCATGACACATGACACAGATACTGCACGAAAGACGTCGCAACCTACGCTAAAGCGAGCAGTGAGCCAGTTCGTCTCGAAAAACTTCAACCGCAGCAGCCAATGGTCCCAAGACGCCTGACACAGACACCGCACAGAAGGCGTCACAACCTACGCTAAAGCGAGCAGTGAACCAGTTCGTCTCGAAAAACTTCAACCGCAGCAGCCAATGGTCCCAAGACGCCTGACACAGACACCGCACAGAAGACGTCGCAACCTGCACTAAAGCGAGCAGTGAGCCAGTTCGTATCGAAAAACTTCAACCGCAGCAGCCAATGGTCCCATGACACATGACACAGACACTGCATGAAAGACGTGGAAACCTGCACTAAAGCGAGCAGTGAGCCAGTTCGTATCGAAAAACTTCAACCGCAGCAGCCAATGGTCCCAAGACGCCTTACACAGACACCGCACAGAAGACGTCACAACCTGCACTAAAGCGAGCAGTGAGCCAGCTCGTCTCGAAAAACTTCAACCGCAGCAGCCAATGGTCCCATGACACATGACACAGGCACTGCACGAAAGACGTCGCAACCTATGCTAAGGCGAGCAGTGAGCCAGTTCGTCTCGAAAAACTTCAACTGCAGCAGCCAATGGTCCCAAGTCGCCCGACACAGACACCGCACAGAAGACGTCACAACCTGCACTAAAGCGAGCAGTGAGCCAGTTAGTCTCGAAAAGCTTCATCCGCAGCAGCCAATGGTCCCATGACACATGACACAGGCACTGCACGAAAGACGTCGCAACCTACGCTAAGGCGAGCAGTGAGCCAGTTCGTCTCGAAAAACTTCAACTGCAGCAGCCAATGGTCCCAAGTCGCCCGACACAGACACCGCACAGAAGACGTCACAACCTGCACTAAAGCGAGCAGTGAGCCAGTTCGCCTCGAAAAACTTCAACCGCTGCAGCCAATGGTCCCATGACACATGACACATGCACTGCACGAAAGACGTCGCAACCTACGCTAAGGCGAGCAGTGAGCCAGTTCGTCTCAAAAAACTTCAACTGCAGCAGCCAATGGTCCCAAGTCGCCCGACACAGACACCGCGCAGAAGACGTCACAACCTGCACTAAAGCGAGCAGTGAGCCAGTTAGTCTCGAAAAGCTTCATCCGCAGCAGCCAATGGCCCCATGACACATGACACAGACACTGCACGAAAGACGTCGCAACCTGCGCGAAAGCGAGCAGTGAGCCAGTTTGTCTCGAAAAACTTCAACTGCAGCAGCCAATGGTCCCAAGTCGCCCGACACAGACACCGCACAGAAGACGTCACAACCTACGCTAAAGCGAGCAGCGAACCAGTTCGTCTCGAAAAACTTCAACCGCAGCAGCCAATGGTCCCATGACACATGACACAGACACTGCACGAAAGACGTCGCAACCTACGCTAAAGCGAGCAGTGAGCCAGTTCGTCTCGAAATACTTCAAACGCAGCAGCCAATGGTCCCAAGTCGCCCGACACAGACACCGCACAGAAGACGTCACAACCTACGCTAAAGCGAGCAGTGAACCAGTTCGTCTCGAAAAACTTCAACCGCAGCAGCCAATGGTCCCATGACACATGACACAGACACTGCACGAAAGATGTCGCAACCTGCACTAAAGCGAGCAGTAAGCCAGTTCGTCTCGAAAAACTTCAACCGCAGCAGCCAATGGTCCCAAGACGCATGACACAGACACTGCACGAAAGACGTCGCAACCTGCACTAAAGCGAGCAGTGAGCCAGTTCGTCTCGAAAAACTTCAACCGCAGCAGCCAATGGTCCCAAGACGCCTGACAGACACCGCACAGAAGACGTCGAAACCTGCACTAAAGCGAGCAGTGAGCCAGTTCGTCTCGAAAAACTTCAACCGCAGCAGCCAATGGTCCCAAGACGCCTGACACAGACACTGCACACAAGATGTCGCAACCTGCACTAAAGCGAGCAGTGAGCCAGTTCGACTCGAAAAACTTCAACCGCAGCAGCCAATGGTCCCAGGACGCCTGACACAGACACCGCACAGAAGACGTCGCAACCTGCACTAAAGCGAGCAGTGAGCCAGTTCGTCTCGAAAAACTTCAACCGCAGCAGGCAATGGTCCCATGACACATGACACAGACACTGCACGAAAGACGTCGCAACCTACGCTAAAGCGAGAAGTGAGCCAGTTCGTCTCGAAAAACTTCAACCGCAGCAGCCAATGCTCCCAAGACGCCTGACACAGACACCGCACAGAAGACGTCACAACCTACGCTAAAGCGAGCAGTGAACCAGTTCGTCTCGAAAAACTTCAACCGCAGCAGCCAATGGTCCCAAGACGCCTGACACAGACACCGCACAGAAGACGTCACAGCCTACGCTAAAGCGAGCAGTGAACCAGTTCGTCTCAAAAAACTTCAACCGCAGCAGCCAATGGTCCCATGACACATGACATAGGCACTGCACGAAAGACGTCACAACCTACGCTAAAGAGAGCAGTGAGCCAGTTCGTCTCGAAAAACTTCAACCCCAGCAGCCAATGGTCCCAAGACGCCTGACACAGACACCGCACAGAAGACGTCGCAACATGCACTAAAGCGAGCAGTGAGCCAGTTCGTCTCGAAAAACTTCAACCGCAGCAGCCAATGGTCCCATGACACATGACACAGGCACTGCACGAAAGACGTCGCAACCTACGCTAAAGCGAGCAGTGAGCCAGTTCGTCTCGAAAAACTTCAACCGCAGCAGCCAATGGTCCAAAGACGCCTGACACAGACACCGCACAGAAGACGTCGCAGCCTGCACTAAAGCGAGCAGTGAGCCAGTTCGTCTCAAAAAGCTTCATCCGCAGCAACCAATGGTCCCATGACACATGACACAGACACTGCACGAAAGACGTCGCAACCTGCGCTAAAGCGAGCAGTGAGCCAGTTTGTCTCGAAAAACTTCAACTGCACCAGCCAATGGTCCCAAGTCGCCCGACACAGACACCGCACAGAAGACGTCACAACCTACGCTAAAGCGAGCAGCGAACCAGTTCGTCTCGAAAAACTTCAACCGCAGCACCCAATGGTCCCATGACACATGACACAGACACTTACGAAAGACGTCGCAACCTACGCTAAAGCGAGCAGTGAGCCAGTTCGTCTCGAAGAACTTCAACCGCAGCAGCCAATGGTCCCACGGCACATGACACGGACACTGCACGAAAGACGTCGCAACCTGCACTAAAGCGAGCAGTAAGCCAGTTCGTATCGAAAAACTTCAACCGCAGCAGCCAATGGTACCAAGACGCCTGACACAGACACCGCACAGAAGACGTCACAACCTGCACTAAAGCTAGCAGTGAGCCAATTCGTCTCGAAAAACTTCAACTGCAGCAGCCAATGGTCCCATGACACATGACACAGACACTGCACGAAAGACGTCGCAACCTGCGCTAAAGCGAGCAGTGAGCCAGTTGGTCTCGAAAAACTTTAACTGCAGCAGCCAATGGTCCCAAGTCGCCCCACACAGACACCGCACAGAAAACGTCACAACCTACGCTAAAGCGAGCAGTGAACCAGTTCGTCTAGAAAAACTTCAACCGCAGCAGCCGATGGTCCCATGACACATGACACAGAAACTGCACGAAAGACGTCGCAACCTGCACTAAAGCGAGCAGTGAGCCTGTTCGTCTCGAAAAACTTCAACCGCAGCAGCCAATGGTCCCAAGACGCCTGACACAGACACCGCACCGAAGACGTCGCAACCTGCACTAAAGCGAGCAGTGAGCCAGTTCTTCTCGAAAAACTTCAACCGCAGCAGCCAATGGTCCCAAGACGCCTGACACAGACACCGCACCGAAGACGTCGCAACCTGCACTAAAGCGAGCAGTGAGCCAGTTCTTCTCGAAAAACTTCAACCGCAGCAGCCAATGGTCCCAAGACGCCTGACACAGACACCGCACCGAAGACGTCGCAACCTGCACTAAAGGGAGCAGTGAGCCAGTTTTTCTCGAAAAACTTCAACCGCAGCAGCCAATGGTCCCAAGACGCCTGACACGGACACCGCACACAAAACGTCGCGACCTGCACTAAAGCGAGCAGTGAGGCAGTTCTTCTCGAAAAACTTCAACCGCAGCATCCAATGGTCCCAAGACGCCTGACACAGACACCGCACAGAAGACGTCGCAACCTGCACTAAAGCGAGGAGTGAGCCAGTTCGCCTCGAAAAACTTCAACCGCAGCAGCCAATGTCCCATGACACATGACACAGACACTGCACGAAAGACGTCACAACCTACGCTAAAGCGAGCAGTGAGCCAGTTCGTCTTGAAAAACTTCAACCGCAGCAGGCATGGTCCCAAGACGCCTGACACAGAACCTGCACGAAAGACGTCGCAACCTGCAGTAAAGCGAGCAGTGAGCCAGTTCGTCTCGAAAAACTTCAACCGCAGCATCCAATGGTCCCAAGACGCCTGACACAGACACCGCACAGAAGACGTCGCAACCTGCACTAAAGCGAGCAGTGAGCCAGTTCGTCTCGAAAAACTTCAACCGCAGCAGCCAATGGTCCCAAGACGCCTGACACAGACACCGCACAGAAGACGTCGCAACCTGCACTAAAGCGAGCAGTGAGCTAGTTCTTCTCGAAAATCTTCAACCGCAGCAGCCAATGGTCCCAAGACGCCTGACACAGAGACCACACAGAAGACGTCGCAACCTGCACTAAAGCGAGCAGTGAGCCAGTTCGTCTCGAAAAACTTCGACCGCAGCAGCCAATGGTCCCAAGACGCCTGACGCAGACACCGCACAGAAGACGTCGCAACCTGCACTAAAGCGAGCAGTGAGCCAGTTCGTCTCGAAAAACTTCAACCGGAGCAGCCAATGGTCCCAAGACGCCTGACACAGACACCGCACAGAAGACGTCGCAACCTGCACTAAAGCGAGCAGTGAGCCAGTTCGTCTCGAAAAACTTCAACCGCAGCAGCCAATGGTCCCAAGACGCCTGACACAGACACCGCACAGAAGACGTCGCAACCTGCACTAAAGCGAGCAGTGAGCCAGTTCGTCTCGAAAAACTTCGACCGCAGCAGCCAATGGTCCCAAGACGCCTGACGCAGACACCGCACAGAAGACGTCGCAACCTGCACTAAAGCGAGCAGTGAGCCAGTTCGTCTCGAAAAACTTCAACCGCAGCAGCCAATGGTCCCAAGACGCCTGACACAGACACCGCACAGAAGACGTCGCAACCTGCGCTAAAGCGAGCAGTGAGCCAGTTCGTCTCGAAAAACTTCAACCGCAGCAGCCAATGGTCCAAGACGCCTGACACAGACACCGCACAGAAGACGTCGCAACCTGCACTAAAGCGAGCAGTGAGCCAGTTCTTCTCGAAAAACTTCAACCGCAGCAGCCAATGGTCCCAAGACGCCTGACACAGACACCGCACCGAAGACGTCGCAACCTGCACCAAAGGGAGCAGTGAGCCAGTTCGTCTCGAAAAACTTCAACCGCAGCAGCCAATGGTCCCAAGACGCCTGACACAGACACCGCACAGAAGACGTCGCAACCTGCACTAAAGGGAGCAGTGAGCCAGTTCGTCTCGAAAAACTTCAACCGCAGCAGCCAATGGTCCCAACACGCCTGACACGGACACCGCACAGAAAACGTCGCAACCTGCACTAAAGCGAGCAGTGAGCCAGTTCGTCTCGAAAAACTTCAACCGCAGCAGCCAATGGTCCCAAGACGCCTGACACAGTCACCGCACAGAAGACGTCGCAACCTGCACTAAAGCGAGCAGTGAGCTAGTTCGTCTCGAAAAACTTCAACCGCAGCAGCCAATGGTCCCAAGATGCCTGACACAGACACCACACAGAAGACGTCGCAACCTGCACTAAAGCGAGCAGTGAGCCAGTTCGTCTCGAAAAACTTCGACCGCAGCAGCCAATGGTCCCAACACGCCTGACACAGACACCGCACAGAAGACGTCGCCACCTGCACTAAAGGGAGCAGTGAGCCAGTTCGTCTCGAAAAACTTCAACCGCAGCAGCCAATGGTCCCAACACGCCTGACACGGACACCGCACAGAAAACGTCGCAACCTGCACTAAAGCGAGCAGTGAGCCAGTTCGTCTCGAAAAACTTCAACCGCAGCAGCCAATGGTCCCAAGACGCCTGACACAGACACCGCACAGAAGACGTCGCAACCTGCACTAAAGCGAGCAGTGAGCCAGTTCGTCTCGAAAAACTTCAACCGCAGCAGCCAATGGTCCCAAGACGCCTGACACAGACACCACACAGAAGACGTCGCAACCTGCACTAAAGGGAGCAGTGAGCCAGTTCGTCTCGAAAAACTTCAACCGCAGCAGCCAATGGTCCCAACAGGCCTGACACGGACACCGCACAGAAAACGTCGCAACCTCCACTAAAGCGAGCAGTGAGCCAGTTCGTCTCGAAAAACTTCAACCGCAGCAGCCAATGGTCCCAACACGCCTGACACGGACACCGCACAGAAAACGTCGCAACCTGCACTAAAGCGAGCAGTGAGCCAGTTCGTCTCGAAAAACTTCAACCGCAGCAGCCAATGGTCCCAAGACGCCTGACACAGACACCGCACAGAAGACGTCGCAACCTGCACTAAAGCGAGCAGTGAGCCAGTTCGTCTCGAAAAACTTCAACCGCAGCAGCCAATGGTCCCAAGACGCCTGACACAGACACCACACAGAAGACGTCGCAACCTGCACTAAAGGGAGCAGTGAGCCAGTTCGTCTCGAAAAACTTCAACCGCAGCAGCCAATGGTCCCAAGAGGCCTGACACGGACACCGCACAGAAAACGTCGCAACCTCCACTAAAGCGAGCAGTGAGCCAGTTCGTCTCGAAAAACTTCAACCGCAGCAGCCAATGGTCCCAAGACGCCTGACACAGACACCGCACAGAAGACGTCGCAACCTGCACTAAAGCGAGCAGTGAGCCAGTTCGTCTCGAAAAACTTCAACCGCAGCAGCCAATGGTCCCAAGACGCCTGACACAGACACCACACAGAAGACGTCGCAACCTGCACTAAAGCGAGCAGTGAGCCAGTTCGTCTCGAAAAACTTCGACCGCAGCAGCCAATGGTCCCAACACGCCTGACACGGACACCGCACAGAAAACGTCGCAACCTGCACTAAAGCGAGCAGTGAGCCAGTTCGTCTCGAAAAACTTCAACCGCAGCAGCCAATGGTCCCAAGACGCCTGACACAGACACCGCACAGAAGACGTCGCAACCTGCACTAAAGCGAGCAGTGAGCCAGTTCGTCTCGAAAAACTTCAACCGCAGCAGCCAATGGTCCCAAGACGCCTGACACAGACACCACACAGAAGACGTCGCAACCTGCACTAAAGGGAGCAGTGAGCCAGTTCGTCTCGAAAAACTTCAACCGCAGCAGCCAATGGTCCCAACACGCCTGACACGGACACCGCACAGAAAACGTCGCAACCTGCACTAAAGCGAGCAGTGAGCCAGTTCGTCTCGAAAAACTTCAACCGCAGCAGCCAATGGTCCCAAGACGCCTGACAAAGACACCGCACAGAAGACGTCGCAACCTGCACTAAAGCGAGCAGTGAGCCAGTTCGTCTCGAAAAACTTCAACCGCAGCAGCCAACGGTCCCAAGACGCCTGACACAGACACCGCACAGAAGACATCGCAACCTGCACTAAAGGGGGCAGTGAGCCAGTTCGTCTCGAAAAACTTCAACCGCAGCAGCCAATGGTCCCAACACGCCTGACACGGACACCGCACAGAAAACGTCGCAACCTGCACTAAAGCGAGCAGTGAGCCAGTTCGTCTCGAAAAACTTCAACCGCAGCAGCCAATGGTCCCAAGACGCCTGACACAGACACCGCACAGAAGACGTCGCAACCTGCACTAAAGCGAGCAGTGAGCCAGTTCGTCTCGAAAAACTTCAACCGCAGCAGCCAATGGTCCCAAGACGCCTGACACAGACACCACACAGAAGACGTCGCAACCTGCACTAAAGCGAGCAGTGAGCCAGTTCGTCTCGAAAAACTTCGACCGCAGCAGCCAATGGTCCCAACACGCCTGACACGGACACCGCACAGAAAACGTCGCAACCTGCACTAAAGCGAGCAGTGAGCCAGTTCGTCTCGAAAAACTTCAACCGCAGCAGCCAATGGTCCCAAGACGCCTGACACAGACACCGCACAGAAAACGTCGCAACCTGCACTAAAGCGAGCAGTGAGCCAGTTCGTCTTGAAAAACTTCAACCGCAGCAGGCATGGTCCCAAGACGCCTGACACAGAACCTGCACGAAAGACGTCGCAACCTGCAGTAAAGCGAGCAGTGAGCCAGTTCGTCTCGAAAAACTTCAACCGCAGCAGCCAATGGTCCCAAGACGCCTGACACAGACACCGCACAGAAGACGTCGCAACCTGCACTAAAGCGAGCAGTGAGCCAGTTCGTCTCGAAAAACTTCAACCGCAGCAGCCAATGGTCCCAAGACGCCTGACACAGACACCGCACAGAAGACGTCGCAACCTGCACTAAAGCGAGCAGTGAGCCAGTTCGTCTCGAAAAACTTCAACCGCAGCAGCCAATGGTCCCAAGACGCCTGACACAGACACCGCACAGAAGACGTCGCAACCTGCACTAAAGCGAGCAGTGAGCCAGTTCGTCTCGAAAAACTTCAACCGCAGCAGCCAATGGTCCCAAGACGCCTGACACAGACACCGCACAGAAGACGTCGCAACCTGCACTAAAGCGAGCAGTGAGCTAGTTCTTCTCGAAAATCTTCAACCGCAGCAGCCAATGGTCCCAAGACGCCTGACACAGACACCACACAGAAGACGTCGCAACCTGCACTAAAGCGAGCAGTGAGCCAGTTCGTCTCGAAAAACGTCGACCGCAGCAGCCAATGGTCCCAAGACGCCTGACGCAGACACCGCACAGAAGACGTCGCAACCTGCACTAAAGCGAGCAGTGAGCCAGTTCGTCTCGAAAAACTTCAACCGCAGCAGCCAATGGTCCCAAGACGCCTGACACAGACACCGCACAGAAGACGTCGCAACCTGCACTAAAGCGAGCAGTGAGCCAGTTCGTCTCGAAAAACTTCAACCGCAGCAGCCAATGGTCCCAAGACGCCTGACACAGACACCGCACAGAAGACGTCGCAACCTGCACTAAAGCGAGCAGTGAGCCAGTTCGTCTCGAAAAACTTCGACCGCAGCAGCCAATGGTCCCAAGACGCCTGACGCAGACACCGCACAGAAGACGTCGCAACCTGCACTAAAGCGAGCAGTGAGCCAGTTCGTCTCGAAAAACTTCAACCGCAGCAGCCAATGGTCCCAAGACGCCTGACACAGACACCGCACAGAAGACGTCGCAACCTGCGCTAAAGCGAGCAGTGAGCCAGTTCGTCTCGAAAAACTTCAACCGCAGCAGCCAATGGTCCAAGACGCCTGACACAGACACCGCACAGAAGACGTCGCAACCTGCACTAAAGCGAGCAGTGAGCCAGTTCTTCTCGAAAAACTTCAACCGCAGCAGCCAATGGTCCCAAGACGCCTGACACAGACACCGCACCGAAGACGTCGCAACCTGCACCAAAGGGAGCAGTGAGCCAGTTCGTCTCGAAAAACTTCAACCGCAGCAGCCAATGGTCCCAAGACGCCTGACACAGACACCGCACAGAAGACGTCGCAACCTGCACTAAAGGGAGCAGTGAGCCAGTTCGTCTCGAAAAACTTCAACCGCAGCAGCCAATGGTCCCAACACGCCTGACACGGACACCGCACAGAAAACGTCGCAACCTGCACTAAAGCGAGCAGTGAGCCAGTTCGTCTCGAAAAACTTCAACCGCAGCAGCCAATGGTCCCAAGACGCCTGACACAGACACCGCACAGAAGACGTCGCAACCTGCACTAAAGCGAGCAGTGAGCTAGTTCGTCTCGAAAAACTTCAACCGCAGCAGCCAATGGTCCCAAGATGCCTGACACAGACACCACACAGAAGACGTCGCAACCTGCACTAAAGCGAGCAGTGAGCCAGTTCGTCTCGAAAAACTTCGACCGCAGCAGCCAATGGTCCCAACACGCCTGACACAGACACCGCACAGAAGACGTCGCCACCTGCACTAAAGGGAGCAGTGAGCCAGTTCGTCTCGAAAAACTTCAACCGCAGCAGCCAATGGTCCCAACACGCCTGACACGGACACCGCACAGAAAACGTCGCAACCTGCACTAAAGCGAGCAGTGAGCCAGTTCGTCTCGAAAAACTTCAACCGCAGCAGCCAATGGTCCCAAGACGCCTGACACAGACACCGCACAGAAGACGTCGCAACCTGCACTAAAGCGAGCAGTGAGCCAGTTCGTCTCGAAAAACTTCAACCGCAGCAGCCAATGGTCCCAAGACGCCTGACACAGACACCACACAGAAGACGTCGCAACCTGCACTAAAGGGAGCAGTGAGCCAGTTCGTCTCGAAAAACTTCAACCGCAGCAGCCAATGGTCCCAACAGGCCTGACACGGACACCGCACAGAAAACGTCGCAACCTCCACTAAAGCGAGCAGTGAGCCAGTTCGTCTCGAAAAACTTCAACCGCAGCAGCCAATGGTCCCAAGACGCCTGACACAGACACCGCACAGAAGACGTCGCAACCTGCACTAAAGGGAGCAGTGAGCCAGTTCGTCTCGAAAAACTTCAACCGCAGCAGCCAATGGTCCCAACACGCCTGACACGGACACCGCACAGAAAACGTCGCAACCTGCACTAAAGCGAGCAGTGAGCCAGTTCGTCTCGAAAAACTTCAACCGCAGCAGCCAATGGTCCCAAGACGCCTGACACAGACACCGCACAGAAGACGTCGCAACCTGCACTAAAGCGAGCAGTGAGCCAGTTCGTCTCGAAAAACTTCAACCGCAGCAGCCAATGGTCCCAAGACGCCTGACACAGACACCACACAGAAGACGTCGCAACCTGCACTAAAGGGAGCAGTGAGCCAGTTCGTCTCGAAAAACTTCAACCGCAGCAGCCAATGGTCCCAACAGGCCTGACACGGACACCGCACAGAAAACGTCGCAACCTCCACTAAAGCGAGCAGTGAGCCAGTTCGTCTCGAAAAACTTCAACCGCAGCAGCCAATGGTCCCAAGACGCCTGACACAGACACCGCACAGAAGACGTCGCAACCTGCACTAAAGCGAGCAGTGAGCCAGTTCGTCTCGAAAAACTTCAACCGCAGCAGCCAATGGTCCCAAGACGCCTGACACAGACACCACACAGAAGACGTCGCAACCTGCACTAAAGCGAGCAGTGAGCCAGTTCGTCTCGAAAAACTTCGACCGCAGCAGCCAATGGTCCCAACACGCCTGACACGGACACCGCACAGAAAACGTCGCAACCTGCACTAAAGCGAGCAGTGAGCCAGTTCGTCTCGAAAAACTTCAACCGCAGCAGCCAATGGTCCCAAGACGCCTGACACAGACACCGCACAGAAGACGTCGCAACCTGCACTAAAGCGAGCAGTGAGCCAGTTCGTCTCGAAAAACTTCAACCGCAGCAGCCAATGGTCCCAAGACGCCTGACACAGACACCACACAGAAGACGTCGCAACCTGCACTAAAGGGAGCAGTGAGCCAGTTCGTCTCGAAAAACTTCAACCGCAGCAGCCAATGGTCCCAACACGCCTGACACGGACACCGCACAGAAAACGTCGCAACCTGCACTAAAGCGAGCAGTGAGCCAGTTCGTCTCGAAAAACTTCAACCGCAGCAGCCAATGGTCCCAAGACGCCTGACAAAGACACCGCACAGAAGACGTCGCAACCTGCACTAAAGCGAGCAGTGAGCCAGTTCGTCTCGAAAAACTTCAACCGCAGCAGCCAATGGTCCCAAGACGCCTGACACAGACACCGCACAGAAGACATCGCAACCTGCACTAAAGGGGGCAGTGAGCCAGTTCGTCTCGAAAAACTTCAACCGCAGAAGCCAATGGTCCCAACACGCCTGACACGGACACCGCACAGAAAACGTCGCAACCTGCACTAAAGCGAGCAGTGAGCCAGTTCGTCTCGAAAAACTTCAACCGCAGCAGCCAATGGTCCCAAGACGCCTGACACAGACACCGCACAGAAGACGTCGCAACCTGCACTAAAGCGAGCAGTGAGCCAGTTCGTCTCGAAAAACTTCAACCGCAGCAGCCAATGGTCCCAAGACGCCTGACACAGACACCACACAGAAGACGTCGCAACCTGCACTAAAGCGAGCAGTGAGCCAGTTCGTCTCGAAAAACTTCGACCGCAGCAGCCAATGGTCCCAACACGCCTGACACGGACACCGCACAGAAAACGTCGCAACCTGCACTAAAGCGAGCAGTGAGCCAGTTCGTCTCGAAAAACTTCAACCGCAGCAGCCAATGGTCCCAAGACGCCTGACACAGACACCGCACAGAAAACGTCGCAACCTGCACTAAAGCGAGCAGTGAGCCAGTTCGTCTTGAAAAACTTCAACCGCAGCAGGCATGGTCCCAAGACGCCTGACACAGAACCTGCACGAAAGACGTCGCAACCTGCAGTAAAGCGAGCAGTGAGCCAGTTCGTCTCGAAAAACTTCAACCGCAGCAGCCAATGGTCCCAAGACGCCTGACACAGACACCGCACAGAAGACGTCGCAACCTGCACTAAAGCGAGCAGTGAGCCAGTTCGTCTCGAAAAACTTCAACCGCAGCAGCCAATGGTCCCAAGACGCCTGACACAGACACCGCACAGAAGACGTCGCAACCTGCACTAAAGCGAGCAGTGAGCCAGTTCGTCTCGAAAAACTTCAACCGCAGCAGCCAATGGTCCCAAGACGCCTGACACAGACACCGCAGAGAAGACGTCGCAACCTGCACTAAAGCGAGCAGTGAGCCAGTTCGTCTCGAAAAACTTCAACCGCAGCAGCCAATGGTCCCAAGACGCCTGACACAGACACCGCACAGAAGACGTCGCAACCTGCACTAAAGCGAGCAGTGAGCTAGTTCTTCTCGAAAATCTTCAACCGCAGCAGCCAATGGTCCCAAGACGCCTGACACAGACACCACACAGAAGACGTCGCAACCTGCACTAAAGCGAGCAGTGAGCCAGTTCGTCTCGAAAAACTTCGACCGCAGCAGCCAATGGTCCCAAGACGCCTGACGCAGACACCGCACAGAAGACGTCGCAACCTGCACTAAAGCGAGCAGTGAGCCAGTTCGTCTCGAAAAACTTCAACCGCAGCAGCCAATGGTCCCAAGACGCCTGACACAGACACCGCACAGAAGACGTCGCAACCTGCACTAAAGCGAGCAGTGAGCCAGTTCGTCTCGAAAAACTTCAACCGCAGCAGCCAATGGTCCCAAGACGCCTGACACAGACACCGCACAGAAGACGTCGCAACCTGCACTAAAGCGAGCAGTGAGCCAGTTCGTCTCGAAAAACTTCGACCGCAGCAGCCAATGGTCACAAGACGCCTGACGCAGACACCGCACAGAAGACGTCGCAACCTGCACTAAAGCGAGCAGTGAGCCAGTTCGTCTCGAAAAACTTCAACCGCAGCAGCCAATGGTCCCAAGACGCCTGACACAGACACCGCACAGAAGACGTCGCAACCTGCGCTAAAGCGAGCAGTGAGCCAGTTCGTCTCGAAAAACTTCAACCGCAGCAGCCAATGGTCCAAGACGCCTGACACAGACACCGCACAGAAGACGTCGCAACCTGCACTAAAGCGAGCAGTGAGCCAGTTCTTCTCGAAAAACTTCAACCGCAGCAGCCAATGGTCCCAAGACGCCTGACACAGACACCGCACCGAAGACGTCGCAACCTGCACCAAAGGGAGCAGTGAGCCAGTTCGTCTCGAAAAACTTCAACCGCAGCAGCCAATGGTCCCAAGACGCCTGACACAGACACCGCACAGAAGACGTCGCAACCTGCACTAAAGGGAGCAGTGAGCCAGTTCGTCTCGAAAAACTTCAACCGCAGCAGCCAATGGTCCCAACACGCCTGACACGGACACCGCGCAGAAAACGTCGCAACCTGCACTAAAGCGAGCAGTGAGCCAGTTCTTCTCGAAAAACTTCAACCGCAGCAGCCAATGGTCCCAAGACGCCTGACACAGACACCGCACAGAAAACGTCGCAACCTGCACTAAAGCGAGCAGTGAGGCAGTTAGTCTCGAAAAACTTCAACCGCAGCAGCCAATGGTCCCATGACACATGACACAGACACTGCACGAAAGACGTCACAACCTACGCTAAAGCGAGCAGTGAGCCAGTTCGTCTCGAAAAACTTCAACCGCAGCAGCCAATGGTCCCAAGACGCCTGACACAGACACCGCAAAGAAGACGTCGCAACCTGCACTAAAGCGAGCAGTGAGCCAGTTCGTCTCGAAAAACTTCAACCGCAGCAGCCAATGGTCCCAAGACGCCTGACACAGACACCACACAGAAGACGTCGCAACCTGCACTAAAGCGAGCAGTGAGCCAGTTCGTCTCGAAAAACTTCAACCGCAGCAGCCAATGGTCCCAAGACGCCTGACACAGACACCGCACAGAAGACGTCGCAACCTGCACTAAAGCGAGCAGTGAGCCAGTTCGTCTCGAAAAACTTCAACCGCAGCAGCCAATGGTCCCAAGACGCCTGACACGGACACCGCACAGAAAACGTCGCAACCTGCACTAAAGCGAGCAGTGAGCCAGTTCTTCTCGAAAAACTTCAACCGCAGCAGCCAATGGTCCCAAGACGCCTGACACAGACACCGCACAGAAGACGTCGCAACCTGCACTAAAGCGAGGAGTGAGCCAGTTCGTCTCGAAATCTTCAACCGCAGCAGCCAATGGTCCCAAGACGCCTGGCACAGACACCGCACAGAAGACGTCACAACCTGCACTAAAGCGAGCAGTGAGCCAGTTCGTCTCGAAAAACTTCAACCGCAGCAGCCAATGGTCCCAAGACGCCTGACACAGACACCGCACAGAAGACGTCGCAACCTGCACTAAAGCGAGCAGTGAGCCAGTTCGTCTCGAAAAACTTCAACCGCAGCAGCCAATGGTCCCAAGACGCCTGACACAGACACCGCACAGAAGGCGTCGCAACCTGCACTAAAGCGAGCAGTGAGCCAGTTCTCGAAAAACTTCAACCGCAGCAGCCAATGGTCCCAAGACGCCTGACACAGACACCGCACAGAAGACGTCGCAACCTGCACTAAAGCGAGCAGTGAGCCAGTTCGTCTCGAAAAACTTCAACCGCAGCAGTCAATGGTCCCAAGATGCCTGACACAGACACCGCAACGAAGACGTCGCAACCTGCACTAAAGCGAGCAGTGAGCCAGTTCGTATCGAAAAACTTCAACCGCAGCAGCCAATGGTCCCAAGACGCCTGACACAGACACCGCACAGAAGACGTCGCAACCTGCACTAAAGCGAGCAGTGAGCCAGTTCGTCTCGAAAAACTTCAACCGCAGCAGCCAATGGTCCAAGACGCCTGACACAGACACCGCACAGAAGACGTCGCAACCTGCACTAAAGCGAGCAGTGAGCCAGTTCTTCTCGAAAAACTTCAACCGCAGCAGCCAATGGTCCCAAGACGCCTGACACAGACACCGCACCGAAGACGTCGCAACCTGCACCAAAGGGAGCAGTGAGCCAGTTCGTCTCGAAAAACTTCAACCGCAGCAGCCAATGGTCCCAAGACGCCTGACACAGACACCGCACAGAAGACGTCGCAACCTGCACTAAAGGGAGCAGTGAGCCAGTTCGTCTCGAAAAACTTCAACCGCAGCAGGCAATGGTCCCAACACGCCTGACACGGACACCGCGCAGAAAACGTCGCAACCTGCACTAAAGCGAGCAGTGAGCCAGTTCTTCTCGAAAAACTTCAACCGCAGCAGCCAATGGTCCCAAGACGCCTGACACAGACACCGCACAGAAAACGTCGCAACCTGCACTAAAGCGAGCAGTGAGGCAGTTAGTCTCGAAAAACTTCAACCGCAGCAGCCAATGGTCCCATGACACATGACACAGACACTGCACGAAAGACGTCACAACCTACGCTAAAGCGAGCAGTGAGCCAGTTCGTCTCGAAAAACTTCAACCGCAGCAGCCAATGGTCCCAAGATGCCTGACACAGACACCGCAAAGAAGACGTCGCAACCTGCACTAAAGCGAGCAGTGAGCCAGTTCGTCTCGAAAAACTTCAACCGCAGCAGCCAATGGTCCCAAGACGCCTGACACAGACACCACACAGAAGACGTCGCAACCTGCACTAAAGCGAGCAGTGAGCCAGTTCGTCTCGAAAAACTTCAACCGCAGCAGCCAATGGTCCCAAGACGCCTGACACAGACACCGCACAGAAGACGTCGCAACCTGCACTAAAGCGAGCAGTGAGCCAGTTCGTCTCGAAAAACTTCAACCGCAGCAGCCAATGGTCCCAAGACGCCTGACACGGACACCGCACAGAAAACGTCGCAACCTGCACTAAAGCGAGCAGTGAGCCAGTTCTTCTCGAAAAACTTCAACCGCAGCAGCCAATGGTCCCAAGACGCCTGACACAGACACCGCACAGAAGACGTCGCAACCTGCACTAAAGCGAGGAGTGAGCCAGTTCGTCTCGAAATCTTCAACCGCAGCAGCCAATGGTCCCAAGACGCCTGGCACAGACACCGCACAGAAGACGTCACAACCTGCACTAAAGCGAGCAGTGAGCCAGTTCGTCTCGAAAAACTTCAACCGCAGCAGCCAATGGTCCCAAGACGCCTGACACAGACACCGCACAGAAGACGTCGCAACCTGCACTAAAGCGAGCAGTGAGCCAGTTCGTCTCGAAAAACTTCAACCGCAGCAGCCAATGGTCCCAAGACGCCTGACACAGACACCGCACAGAAGGCGTCGCAACCTGCACTAAAGCGAGCAGTGAGCCAGTTCTCGAAAAACTTCAACCGCAGCAGCCAATGGTCCCAAGACGCCTGACACAGACACCGCACAGAAGACGTCGCAACCTGCACTAAAGCGAGCAGTGAGCCAGTTCGTCTCGAAAAACTTCAACCGCAGCAGTCAATGGTCCCAAGATGCCTGACACAGACACCGCAACGAAGACGTCGCAACCTGCACTAAAGCGAGCAGTGAGCCAGTTCGTATCGAAAAACTTCAACCGCAGCAGCCAATGGTCCCAAGACGCCTGACACAGACACCGCACAGAAGACGTCGCAACCTGCACTAAAGCGAGCAGTGAGCCAGTTCGTCTCGAAAAACTTCAACCGCAGCAGCCAATGGTCCCAAGACGCCTGACACAGACACCGCACAGAAGACGTCGCAACCTGCAATAAAGCGAGCAGTGAGCTAGTTTTTCTCGAAAATCTTTAACCGCAGCAGCCAATGGTCCCAAGACGCCTGACACAGACACCACACAGAAGACGTCGCAACCTGCACTAAAGCGAGCAGTGAGCCAGCTCGTCTCGAAAAACTTCGACCGCAGCAGCCAATGGTCCCAAGACGCCTGACGCAGACACCGCACAGAAGACGTCGCAACCTGCACTAAAGCGAGCAGTGAGCCAGTTCGTCTCGAAAAACTTCAACCGCAGCAGCCAATGGTCCCAAGACGCCTGACACAGACACCGCACAGAAGACGTCGCAACCTGCACTAAAGCGAGCAGTGAGCCAGTTCGTCTCGAAAAACTTCAACCGCAGCAGCCAATGGTCCAAGACGCCTGACACAGACACCGCACAGAAGACGTCGCAACCTGCACTAAAGCGAGCAGTGAGCCAGTTCTTCTCGAAAAACTTCAACCGCAGCAGCGAATGGTCCCAAGACGCCTGACACAGACACCGCACCGAAGACGTCGCAACCTGCACCAAAGGGAGCAGTGAGCCAGTTCGTCTCGAAAAACTTCAACCGCAGCAACCAATGGTCCCAAGACGCCTGACACAGACACCGCACAGAAGACGTCGCAACCTGCACTAAAGGGAGCAGTGAGCCAGTTCGTCTCGAAAAACTTCAACCGCAGCAGCCAATAGTCCCAAGACGCCTGACACGGACACCGCACAGAAAACGTCGCAACCTGCACTAAAGCGAGCAGTGAGGCAGTTAGTCTCGAAAAACTTCAACCGCAGCAGCCAATGGTCCCATGACACATGACACAGACACTGCACGAAAGACGTCACAACCTACGCTAAAGCGAGCAGTGAGACAGTTCGTCTCGAAAAACTTCAACCGCAGCAGCCAATGGTCCCAAGACGCCTGACACAGACACCGCAAAGAAGACGTCGCAACCTGCACTAAAGCGAGCAGTGAGCCAGTTCGTCTCGAAAAACTTCAACCGCAGCAGCCAATGGTCCCAAGACGCCTGACACAGACACCACACAGAAGACGTCGCAACCTGCACTAAAGCGAGCAGTGAGCCAGTTCGTCTCGAAAAACTTCAACCGCAGCAGCCAATGGTCCCAAGACGCCTGACACAGACACCGCACAGAAGACGTCGCAACCTGCACTAAAGCGAGCAGTGAGCCAGTTCGTCTCGAAAAACTTCAACCGCAGCAGCCAATGGTCCCAAGACGCCTGACACGGACACCGCACAGAAAACGTCGCAACCTGCACTAAAGCGAGCAGTGAGCCAGTTCTTCTCGAAAAACTTCAACCGCAGCAGCCAATGGTCCCAAGACGCCTGACACAGACACCGCACAGAAGACGTCGCAACCTGCACTAAAGCGAGGAGTGAGCCAGTTCGTCTCGAAATCTTCAACCGCAGCAGCCAATGGTCCCAAGACGCCTGGCACAGACACCGCACAGAAGACGTCGCAACCTGCACTAAAGCGAGCAGTGAGCCAGTTCGTCTCGAAAAACTTCAACCGCAGCAGCCAATGGTCCCAAGACGCCTGACACAGACACCGCACAGAAGACGTCGCAACCTGCACTAAAGCGAGCAGTGAGCCAGTTCGTCTCGAAAAACTTCAACCGCAGCAGCCAATGGTCCCAAGACGCCTGACACAGACACCGCACAGAAGGCGTCGCAACCTGCACTAAAGCGAGCAGTGAGCCAGTTCTCGAAAAACTTCAACCGCAGCAGCCAATGGTCCCAAGACGCCTGACACAGACACCGCACAGAAGACGTCGCAACCTGCACTAAAGCGAGCAGTGAGCCAGTTCGTCTCGAAAAACTTCAACCGCAGCAGTCAATGGTCCCAAGATGCCTGACACAGACACCGCAAAGAAGACGTCGCAACCTGCACTAAAGCGAGCTGTGAGCCAGTTCGTATCGAAAAACTTCAACCGCAGCAGCCAATGGTCCCAAGACGCCTGACACAGACACCGCACAGAAGACGTCGCAACCTGCACTAAAGCGAGCAGTGAGCCAGTTCGTCTCGAAAAACTTCAACCGCAGCAGCCAATGGTCCCAAGACGCCTGACACAGACACCGCACAGAAGACGTCGCAACCTGCACTAAAGCGAGCAGTGAGCTAGTTTTTCTCGAAAATCTTTAACCGCAGCAGCCAATGGTCCCAAGACGCCTGACACAGACACCACACAGAAGACGTCGCAACCTGCACTAAAGCGAGCAGTGAGCCAGCTCGTCTCGAAAAACTTCGACCGCAGCAGCCAATGGTCCCAAGACGCCTGACGCAGACACCGCACAGAAGACGTCGCAACCTGCACTAAAGCGAGCAGTGAGCCAGTTCGTCTCGAAAAACTTCAACCGCAGCAGCCAATGGTCCCAAGACGCCTGACACAGACACCGCACAGAAGACGTCGCAACCTGCACTAAAGCGAGCAGTGAGCCAGTTCGTCTCGAAAAACTTCAACCGCAGCAGCCAATGGTCCAAGACGCCTGACACAGACACCGCACAGAAGACGTCGCAACCTGCACTAAAGCGAGCAGTGAGCCAGTTCTTCTCGAAAAACTTCAACCGCAGCAGCGAATGGTCCCAAGACGCCTGACACAGACACCGCACCGAAGACGTCGCAACCTGCACCAAAGGGAGCAGTGAGCCAGTTCGTCTCGAAAAACTTCAACCGCAGCAGCCAATGGTCCCAAGACGCCTGACACAGACACCGCACAGAAGACGTCGCAACCTGCACTAAAGGGAGCAGTGAGCCAGTTCGTCTCGAAAAACTTCAACCGCAGCAGCCAATAGTCCCAAGACGCCTGACACGGACACCGCACAGAAAACGTCGCAACCTGCACTAAAGCGAGCAGTGAGGCAGTTAGTCTCGAAAAACTTCAACCGCAGCAGCCAATGGTCCCATGACACATGACACAGACACTGCACGAAAGACGTCACAACCTACGCTAAAGCGAGCAGTGAGACAGTTCGTCTCGAAAAACTTCAACCGCAGCAGCCAATGGTCCCAAGACGCCTGACACAGACACCGCAAAGAAGACGTCGCAACCTGCACTAAAGCGAGCAGTGAGCCAGTTCGTCTCGAAAAACTTCAACCGCAGCAGCCAATGGTCCCAAGACGCCTGACACAGACACCACACAGAAGACGTCGCAACCTGCACTAAAGCGAGCAGTGAGCCAGTTCGTCTCGAAAAACTTCAACCGCAGCAGCCAATGGTCCCAAGACGCCTGACACAGACACCGCACAGAAGACGTCGCAACCTGCACTAAAGCGAGCAGTGAGCCAGTTCGTCTCGAAAAACTTCAACCGCAGCAGCCAATGGTCCCAAGACGCCTGACACGGACACCGCACAGAAAACGTCGCAACCTGCACTAAAGCGAGCAGTGAGCCAGTTCTTCTCGAAAAACTTCAACCGCAGCAGCCAATGGTCCCAAGACGCCTGACACAGACACCGCACAGAAGACGTCGCAACCTGCACTAAAGCGAGGAGTGAGCCAGTTCGTCTCGAAATCTTCAACCGCAGCAGCCAATGGTCCCAAGACGCCTGGCACAGACACCGCACAGAAGACGTCGCAACCTGCACTAAAGCGAGCAGTGAGCCAGTTCGTCTCGAAAAACTTCAACCGCAGCAGCCAATGGTCCCAAGACGCCTGACACAGACACCGCACAGAAGACGTCGCAACCTGCACTAAAGCGAGCAGTGAGCCAGTTCGTCTCGAAAAACTTCAACCGCAGCAGCCAATGGTCCCAAGACGCCTGACACAGACACCGCACAGAAGGCGTCGCAACCTGCACTAAAGCGAGCAGTGAGCCAGTTCTCGAAAAACTTCAACCGCAGCAGCCAATGGTCCCAAGACGCCTGACACAGACACCGCACAGAAGACGTCGCAACCTGCACTAAAGCGAGCAGTGAGCCAGTTCGTCTCGAAAAACTTCAACCGCAGCAGTCAATGGTCCCAAGATGCCTGACACAGACACCGCAAAGAAGACGTCGCAACCTGCACTAAAGCGAGCAGTGAGCCAGTTCGTATCGAAAAACTTCAACCGCAGCAGCCAATGGTCCCAAGACGCCTGACACAGACACCGCACAGAAGACGTCGCAACCTGCACTAAAGCGAGCAGTGAGCCAGTTCGTCTCGAAAAACTTCAACCGCAGCAGCCAATGGTCCCAAGACGCCTGACACAGACACCGCACAGAAGACGTCGCAACCTGCACTAAAGCGAGCAGTGAGCTAGTTTTTCTCGAAAATCTTTAACCGCAGCAGCCAATGGTCCCAAGACGCCTGACACAGACACCACACAGAAGACGTCGCAACCTGCACTAAAGCGAGCAGTGAGCCAGCTCGTCTCGAAAAACTTCGACCGCAGCAGCCAATGGTCCCAAGACGCCTGACGCAGACACCGCACAGAAGACGTCGCAACCTGCACTAAAGCGAGCAGTGAGCCAGTTCGTCTCGAAAAACTTCAACCGCAGCAGCCAATGGTCCCAAGACGCCTGACACAGACACCGCACAGAAGACGTCGCAACCTGCACTAAAGCGAGCAGTGAGCCAGTTCGTCTCGAAAAACTTCAACCGCAGCAGCCAATGGTCCAAGACGCCTGACACAGACACCGCACAGAAGACGTCGCAACCTGCACTAAAGCGAGCAGTGAGCCAGTTCTTCTCGAAAAACTTCAACCGCAGCAGCGAATGGTCCCAAGACGCCTGACACAGACACCGCACCGAAGACGTCGCAACCTGCACCAAAGGGAGCAGTGAGCCAGTTCGTCTCGAAAAACTTCAACCGCAGCAGCCAATGGTCCAAGACGCCTGACACAGACACCGCACAGAAGACGTCGCAACCTGCACTAAAGCGAGCAGTGAGCCAGTTCTTCTCGAAAAACTTCAACCGCAGCAGCCAATGGTCCCAAGACGCCTGACACAGACACCGCACCGAAGACGTCGCAACCTGCACCAAAGGGAGCAGTGAGCCAGTTCGTCTCGAAAAACTTCAACCGCAGCAGCCAATGGTCCCAAGACGCCTGACACAGACACCGCACAGAAGACGTCGCAACCTGCACTAAAGGGAGCAGTGAGCCAGTTCGTCTCGAAAAACTTCAACCGCAGCAGCCAATGGTCCCAACACGCCTGACACGGACACCGCGCAGAAAACGTCGCAACCTGCACTAAAGCGAGCAGTGAGCCAGTTCTTCTCGAAAAACTTCAACCGCAGCAGCCAATGGTCCCAAGACGCCTGACACAGACACCGCACAGAAGACGTCGCAATCTGCACTAAAGCGAGCAGTGAGGCAGTTAGTCTCGAAAAACTTCAACCGCAGCAGCCAATGGTCCCATGACACATGACACAGACACTGCACGAAAGACGTCACAACCTACGCTAAAGCGAGCAGTGAGCCAGTTCGTCTCGAAAAACTTCAACCGCAGCAGCCAATGGTCCCAAGACGCCTGACACAGACACCGCACAGAAGACGTCGCAAGCTGCACTAAAGCGAGCAGTGAGCCAGTTCGTCTCGAAAAACTTCAACCGCAGCAGCCAATGGTCCCAAGATGCCTGACACAAACACCGCACAGAAGACGTCGCAACCTGCACTAAAGCGAGCAGTGAGCCAGTTCGTCTCGAAAAACTTCAACCGTAGCAGCCAATGGTCCCGAGACGCCTGACACGGGCACCGCACAGAAAACGTCGCAACCTGCACTAAAGCGAGCAGTGAGCCAGTTCTTCTCGAAAAACTTCAACCGCAGCAGCCAATGGTCCCAAGACGCCTTACACAGACACCGCACAGAAGACGTCGCAACCTGCACTAAAGCGAGCAGTGAGCCAGTTCTTCTCGAAAAACTTCAACCGCAGCAGCCAATGGTCCCAAGACGCCTGACACAGACACCGCACCGAAGACGTCGCAACCTGCACCAAAGGGAGCAGTGAGCCAGTTCGTCTCGAAAAACTTTAACCGAAGCAGCCAATGGTGCCAAGGCGCCTGACACAGACACCGCACAGAAGACGTCGCAACCTGCACTAAAGCGAGCAGTGAGCTAGTTCTTCTCGAAAATCTTCAACCGCAGCAGCCAATGGTCCCAAGACGCCGGACACAGACACCGCACAGAAGACGTCGCAACCTGCACTAAAGCGAGCGGTGAGCCAGTTCGTCTCGAAAAACTTCAACCGCAGCAGCCAATGGTCCCAAGACGCCTGACACAGACACCGCACAGAAGACGTCGCAACCTGCACTAAAGCGAGCAGTGAGCCAGTTCGTCTCGAAAAACTTCAACCGCAGCAGCCAATGGTCCCAAGACGCCTGACACAGACACCGCACAGAAGGCGTCGCAACCTGCACTAAAGCGAGCAGTGAGCCAGTTCTCGAAAAACTTCAACCGCAGCAGCCAATGGTCCCAAGACGCCTGACACAGACACCGCACAGAAGACGTCGCAACCTGCACTAAAGCGAGCAGTGAGCCAGTTCGTCTCGAAAAACTTCAACCGCAGCAGCCAATGGTCCCAAGATGCCTGACACAGACACCGCAAAGAAGACGTCGCAACCTGCACTAAAGCGAGCAGTGAGCCAGTTCGTCTCGAAAAACTTCAACCGCAGCAGCCGATGGTCCCAACACGCCTGACACAGACACCGCACAGAAGACGTCGCAACCTGCACTAAAGCGAGCAGTGAGCCAGTTCGTCTCGAAAAACTTCAACCGCAGCAGCCAATGGTCCCAAGACGCCTGACACAGACACTGCACAGAAGATGTCGCAACCTGCATTAAAGCGAGCAGTGAGCTAGTTCTTCTCGAAAATCTTCAACCGCAGCAGCCAATGGTCCCAAGACGCCTGATACAGACACCGCACAGAAGACGTCGCAACCTGCACTAAAGCGAGCAGTGAGCCAGTTCGTCTCGAAAAACTTCAACCGCAGCAGCCAATGGTCCCAAGACGCCTGACACAGACACCGCACAGAAGACGTCGCAACCTGCACTAAAGCGAGCAGTGAGCCAGTTCTTCTCGAAAAACTTCAACCGCAGCAGCCAATGGTTTCAAGACGCCTGACACAGACACCGCACAGAAGACGTCGCAACCTGCACTAAAGCGAGCAGTGAGGCAGTTAGTCTCGAAAAACTTCAACCGCAGCAGCCGATGGTCCCATGACACATGACACAGACACTGCACGAAAGACGTCACAACCTACGGTAAAGCGAGCAGTGAGCCAGTTCGTCTCGAAAAACTTCAACCGCAGCAGCCAATGGTCCCAAGACGCCTGACACAGACACCGCACAGAAGACGTCGCAACCTGCACTAAAGCGAGCAGTGAGCCAGTTCGTCTCGAAAAACTTCAACCGCAGCAGCCAATGGTCCCAAGACGCCTGACACAGACACCGCACAGAAGACGTCGCAACCTGCACTAAAGCGAGCAGTGAGCCAGTTCGTCTCGAAAAACTTCAACCGCAGCAGCCAATGGTCCCAAGACGCCTGACACAGACACCGCACAGAAGACGTCGCAACCTGCACTAAAGCGAGCAGTGAGCCAGTTCGTCTCGAAAAACTTCAACCGCAGCAGCAAATGGTCCCAAGACGCCTGACACGGACACCGCACACAAAACGTCGCAACCTGCACTAAAGCGAGCAGTGAGCCAGTTCTTCTCGAAAAACTTCAACCGCAGCAGCCAATGGTCCCAAGACGCCTGACACAGACACCGCACTGAAGACGTCGCAACCTGCACTAAAGCGAGGAGTGAGCCAGTTCGTCTCGAAATCTTCAACCGCAGCAGGCAATGGTCCCAAGACGCCTGGCACAGACACCGCACACAAAACGTCGCAACCTGCACTAAAGCGAGCAGTGAGCCAGTTCGTCTCGAAAAACTTCAACCGCAGCAGCCAATGGTCCCAAGACGCCTGAGACAGACACCGCACAGAAGACGTCGCAACCTGCACTAAAGCGAGCAGTGAGCCAGTTCGCCTCGAAAAACTTCAACCGCAGCAGCCAATGGTCCCATGACACATGACACAGACACTGCACGAAAGACGTCACAACCTACGCTAAAGCGAGCAGTGAGCCAGTTCGTCTCGAAAAACTTCAACCGCAGCAGCCAATGGTCCCAAGACGCCTGACACAGACACCGCACAGAAGACGTCGCAACATGCACTAAAGCGAGCAGTGAGCCAGTTCGTCTCGAAAAACTTCAACCGCAGCAGCCAATGGTCCCAAGACGCCTGACACAGACACCGCACAGAAGACGTCGCAACCTGCACTAAAGCGAGCAGTGAGCCAGTTCGTCTCGAAAAACTTCAACCGCAGCAGCCAATGGTCCAAGACGCCTGACACAGACACCGCACAGAAGACGTCGCAACCTGCACTAAAGCGAGCAGTGAGCCAGTTCTTCTCGAAAAACTTGAACCGCAGCAGCCAATGGTCCCAAGACGCCTGACACAGACACCGCACCGAAGACGTCGCAACCTGCACCAAAGGGAGCAGTAAGCCAGTTCGTCTCGAAAAACTTCAACCGCAGCAGCCAATGGTCCCAAGACGCCTGACACAGACACCGCACAGAAGACGTCGCAACCTGCACTAAAGGGAGCAGTGAGCCAGTTCGTCTCGAAAAACTTCAACCGCAGCAGCCAATGGTCCCAAGACGCCTGACACGGACACCGCACAGAAAACGTCGCAACCTGCACTAAAGCGAGCAGTGAGCCAGTTCTTCTCGAAAAACTTCAACCGCAGCAGCCAATGGTCCCAAGACGCCTGACGCAGACACCGCACAGAAGACGTCGCAACCTGCACTAAAGCGAGCAGTGAGGCAGTTAGTCTCGAAAAACTTCAACCGCAGCAGCCAATGGTCCCATGACACATGACACAGACACTGCACGAAAGACGTCACAACCTATGCTAAAGCGAGCAGTGAGCCAGTTCGTCTCGAAAAACTTCAACCGCAGCAGCCAATGGTCCCAAGACGCCTGACACAGACACCGCACAGAAGACGTCGCAACCTGCACTAAAGCGAGCAGTGAGCCAGTTCGTCTCGAAAAACTTCAACCGCAGCAGCCAATGGTCCCAAGACGCCTGACACAGACACCGCACAGAAGACGTCGTAACCTGCACTAAAGCGAGCAGTGAGCCAGTTCGTCTCGAAAAACTTCAACCGCAGCAGCCAATGGTCCCAAGACGCCTGACACAGACACCGCACAGAAGACGTCGCAACCTGCACTAAAGCGAGCAGTGAGCCAGTTCGTCTCGAAAAACTTCAACCGCAGCAGCCAATGGTCCCAAGACGCCTGACACAGACACCGCACAGAAGGCGTCGCAACCTGCACTAAAGCGAGCGGTGAGCCAGTTCGTCTCGAAAAACTTCAACCGCAGCAGCCAATGGTCCCAAGACGCCTGACACAGACACCGCACAGAAGACGTCGCAACCTGCACTAAAGCGAGCAGTGAGCCAGTTCGTCTCGAAAAACTTCAACCGCAGCAGCCAATGGTCCCAAGACGCCTGACACAGACACCGCACAGAAGGCGTCGCAACCTGCACTAAAGCGAGCAGTGAGCCAGTTCTCGAAAAACTTCAACCGCAGCAGCCAATGGTCCCAAGACGCCTGACACAGACACCGCACCGAAGACGTCGCAACCTGCACCAAAGGGAGCAGTGAGCCAGTTCGTCTCGAAAAACTTTAACAGAAGCAGCCAATGGTGCCAAGGCGCCTGACACAGACACCGCACAGAAGACGTCGCAACCTGCACTAAAGCGAGCAGTGAGCTAGTTCTTCTCGAAAATCTTCAACCGCAGCAGCCAATGGTCCCAAGACGCCGGACACAGACACCGCACAGAAGACGTCGCAACCTGCACTAAAGCGAGCGGTGAGCCAGTTCGTCTCGAAAAACTTCAACCGCAGCAGCCAATGGTCCCAAGACGCCTGACACAGACACCGCACAGAAGACGTCGCAACCTGCACTAAAGCGAGCAGTGAGCCAGTTCGTCTCGAAAAACTTCAACCGCAGCAGCCAATGGTCCCAAGACGCCTGACACAGACACCGCACAGAAGGCGTCGCAACCTGCACTAAAGCGAGCAGTGAGCCAGTTCTCGAAAAACTTCAACCGCAGCAGCCAATGGTCCCAAGACGCCTGACACAGACACCGCACAGAAGACGTCGCAACCTGCACTAAAGCGAGCAGTGAGCCAGTTCGTCTCGAAAAACTTCAACCGCAGCAGCCAATGGTCCCAAGATGCCTGACACAGACACCGCAAAGAAGACGTCGCAACCTGCACTAAAGCGAGCAGTGAGCCAGTTCGTCTCGAAAAACTTCAACCGCAGCAGCCGATGGTCCCAACACGCCTGACACAGACACCGCACAGAAGACGTCGCAACCTGCACTAAAGCGAGCAGTGAGCCAGTTCGTCTCGAAAAACTTCAACCGCAGCAGCCAATGGTCCCAAGACGCCTGACACAGACACTGCACAGAAGACGTCGCAACCTGCATTAAAGCGAGCAGTGAGCTAGTTCTTCTCGAAAATCTTCAACCGCAGCAGCCAATGGTCCCAAGACGCCTGATACAGACACCGCACAGAAGACGTCGCAACCTGCACTAAAGCGAGCAGTGAGCCAGTTCGTCTCGAAAAACTTCAACCGCAGCAGCCAATGGTCCCAAGACGCCTGACACAGACACCGCACAGAAGACGTCGCAACCTGCACTAAAGCGAGCAGTGAGCCAGTTCTTCTCGAAAAACTTCAACCGCAGCAGCCAATGGTTTCAAGACGCCTGACACAGACACCGCACAGAAGACGTCGCAACCTGCACTAAAGCGAGCAGTGAGGCAGTTAGTCTCGAAAAACTTCAACCGCAGCAGCCGATGGTCCCATGACACATGACACAGACACTGCACGAAAGACGTCACAACCTACGGTAAAGCGAGCAGTGAGCCAGTTCGTCTCGAAAAACTTCAACCGCAGCAGCCAATGGTCCCAAGACGCCTGACACAGACACCGCACAGAAGACGTCGCAACCTGCACTAAAGCGAGCAGTGAGCCAGTTCGTCTCGAAAAACTTCAACCGCAGCAGCCAATGGTCCCAAGACGCCTGACACAGACACCGCACAGAAGACGTCGCAACCTGCACTAAAGCGAGCAGTGAGCCAGTTCGTCTCGAAAAACTTCAACCGCAGCAGCCAATGGTCCCAAGACGCCTGACACAGACACCGCACAGAAGACGTCGCAACCTGCACTAAAGCGAGCAGTGAGCCAGTTCGTCTCGAAAAACTTCAACCGCAGCAGCAAATGGTCCCAAGACGCCTGACACGGACACCGCACACAAAACGTCGCAACCTGCACTAAAGCGAGCAGTGAGCCAGTTCTTCTCGAAAAACTTCAACCGCAGCAGCCAATGGTCCCAAGACGCCTGACACAGACACCGCACTGAAGACGTCGCAACCTGCACTAAAGCGAGGAGTGAGCCAGTTCGTCTCGAAATCTTCAACCGCAGCAGCCAATGGTCCCAAGACGCCTGGCACAGACACCGCACACAAAACGTCGCAACCTGCACTAAAGCGAGCAGTGAGCCAGTTCGTCTCGAAAAACTTCAACCGCAGCAGCCAATGGTCCCAAGACGCCTGAGACAGACACCGCACAGAAGACGTCGCAACCTGCACTAAAGCGAGCAGTGAGCCAGTTCGCCTCGAAAAACTTCAACCGCAGCAGCCAATGGTCCCATGACACATGACACAGACACTGCACGAAAGACGTCACAACCTACGCTAAAGCGAGCAGTGAGCCAGTTCGTCTCGAAAAACTTCAACCGCAGCAGCCAATGGTCCCAAGACGCCTGACACAGACACCGCACAGAAGACGTCGCAACCTGCACCGAAGCGAGCAGTGAGCCAGTTCGTCTCGAAAAACTTCAACCGCAGCAGTCAATGGTCCCAAGACGCCTGGCACAGACACCGCACAGAAGAGGTCGCAACCTCCACTAAAGCGAGCAGTGAGCCAGTTCGTCTCGAAAAACTTCAACCGCAGCAGCCAATGGTCTCAAGACGCCTGACACAGACACCGCACAGAAGGCGTCGCAACCTGCACTAAAGCGAGCAGTGAGCCAGTTCTTCTCGAAAAACTTCAACCGCAGCAGCCAATGGTCCCATGACACATGACACAGACACTGCACGAAAGACGTCACAACCTACGCTAAAGCGAGCAGTGAGCCAGTTCGTCTCGAAAAACTTCAACCGCAGCAGCCAATGGTCCCAAGACGCCTGACACAGACACCGCACAGAAGACGTCGCAACCTGCACTAAAGCGAGCAGTGAGCCAGTTCGTCTCAAAAAACTTCAACCGCAGCAGCCAATGGTCCCAAGACGCCTGACACAGACACCGCACAGAAGACGTCGCAACCTGCACTAAAGCGAGCAGTGAGCCAGTTCGTCTCGAAAAACTTCAACCGCAGCAGCCAATGGTCCCAAGACGCCTGACACAGACACCGCACAGAAGACGTCGCAACCTGCACTAAAGCGAGCAGTGAGGCAGTTAGTCTCGAAAAACTTCAACCGCAGCAGCCAATGGTCCCATGACACATGACACAGACACTGCACGAAAGACGTCACAACCTACGCTAAAGCGAGCAGTGAGCCAGTTCGTCTCGAAAAACTTCAACCGCAGCAGCCAATGGTCCCAAGACGCCTGACACAGACACCGCACAGAAGACGTCGCAACATGCACTAAAGCGAGCAGTGAGCCAGTTCGTCTCGAAAAACTTCAACCGCAGCAGCCAATGGTCCCAAGACGCCTGACACAGACACCGCACAGAAGACGTCGCAACCTGCACTAAAGCGAGCAGTGAGCCAGTTCGTCTCGAAAAACTTCAACCGCAGCAGCCAATGGTCCAAGACGCCTGACACAGACACCGCACAGAAGACGTCGCAACCTGCACTAAAGCGAGCAGTGAGCCAGTTCTTCTCGAAAAACTTGAACCGCAGCAGCCAATGGTCCCAAGACGCCTGACACAGACACCGCACCGAAGACGTCGCAACCTGCACCAAAGGGAGCAGTAAGCCAGTTCGTCTCGAAAAACTTCAACCGCAGCAGCCAATGGTCCCAAGACGCCTGACACAGACACCGCACAGAAGACGTCGCAACCTGCACTAAAGGGAGCAGTGAGCCAGTTCGTCTCGAAAAACTTCAACCGCAGCAGCCAATGGTCCCAAGACGCCTGACACGGACACCGCACAGAAAACGTCGCAACCTGCACTAAAGCGAGCAGTGAGCCAGTTCTTCTCGAAAAACTTCAACCGCAGCAGCCAATGGTCCCAAGACGCCTGACGCAGACACCGCACAGAAGACGTCGCAACCTGCACTAAAGCGAGCAGTGAGGCAGTTAGTCTCGAAAAACTTCAACCGCAGCAGCCAATGGTCCCATGACACATGACACAGACACTGCACGAAAGACGTCACAACCTATGCTAAAGCGAGCAGTGAGCCAGTTCGTCTCGAAAAACTTCAACCGCAGCAGCCAATGGTCCCAAGACGCCTGACACAGACACCGCACAGAAGACGTCGCAACCTGCACTAAAGCGAGCAGTGAGCCAGTTCGTCTCGAAAAACTTCAACCGCAGCAGCCAATGGTCCCAAGACGCCTGACACAGACACCGCACAGAAGACGTCGTAACCTGCACTAAAGCGAGCAGTGAGCCAGTTCGTCTCGAAAAACTTCAACCGCAGCAGCCAATGGTCCCAAGACGCCTGACACGGGCACCGCACAGAAAACGTCGCAACCTGCTCTAAAGCGAGCAGTGAGCCAGTTCTTCTCGAAAAACTTCAACCGCAGCAGCCAATGGTCCGAAGACGCCTGACACAGACACCGCACAGAAGACGTCGCAACCTGCACTAAAGCGAGGAGGGATCCAGTTCGTCTCGAAATCTTCAACCGCAGCAGCCAATGGTCCCAAGACGCCTGGCACAGACACCGCACAGAAGACGTCGCAACCTGCACTAAAGCGAGCAGTGAGCCAGTTCGTCTCGAAAAACTTCAACCGCAGCAGTCAATGGTCCCAAGACGCCTGACACAGACACCGCACAGAAGACGTCGCAACCTGCACTAAAGCGAGCAGTGAGCCAGTTCTTCTCGAAAAACTTCAACCGCAGCAGCCAATGGTCCCAAGACGCCTGACACAGACACCGCACAGAAGACGTCGCAACCTGCACTAAAGCGAGCAGTGAGCCAGTTCGTCTCGAAAAACTTTAACCGAAGCAGCCAATGGTGCCAAGGCGCCTGGCACAGACACCGCACAGAAGACGTCGCAACCTGCACTAAAGCGAGCAGTGAGCTAGTTCTTCTCGAAAATCTTCAACCGCAGCAGCCAATGGTCCCAAGACGCCTGACACAGACACCGCACAGAAGACGTCGCAACCTGCACTAAAGCGAGCGGTGAGCCAGTTCGTCTCGAAAAACTTTAACCGCAGCAGCCAATGGTCCCAAGACGCCTGACACAGACACCGCACAGAAGACGTCGCAACCTGCACTAAAGCGAGCAGTGAGCCAGTTCGTCTCGAAAAACTTCAACCGCAGCAGCCAATGGTCCCAAGACGCCTGACACAGACACCGCACAGAAGGCGTCGCAACCTGCACAAAAGCGAGCAGTGAGCCAGTTCTCGAAAAACTTCAACCGCAGCAGCCAATGGTCCCAAGACGCCTGACACAGACACCGCACAGAAGACGTCGCAACCTGCACTAAAGCGAGCAGTGAGCCAGTTCGTCTCGAAAAACTTCAACCGCAGCAGCCAATGGTCCCAAGATGCCTGACACAGACACCGCAAAGAAGACGTCGAAACCTGCACTAAAGCGAGCAGTGAGCCAGTTCGTCTCGAAAAACTTCAACCGCAGCAGCCGATGGTCCCAACACGCCTGACACAGACACCGCACAGAAGACGTCGCAACCTGCACTAAAGCGAGCAGTGAGCCAGTTCGTCTCGAAAAACTTCAACCGCAGCAGCCAATGGTCCCAAGACGCCTGACACAGACACCGCACAGAAGACGTCGCAACCTGCATTAAAGCGAGCAGTGAGCTAGTTCTTCTCGAAAATCTTCAACCGCAGCAGCCAATGGTCCCAAGACGCCTGACACAGACACCGCACAGAAGACGTCGCAACCTGCACTAAAGCGAGCAGTGAGCCAGTTCGTCTCGAAAAACTTCAACCGCAGCAGCCAATGGTCCCAAGACGCCTGACACAGACACCGCACAGAAGACGTCGCAACCTGCACTAAAGCGAGCAGTGAGCCAGTTCTTCTCGAAAAACTTCAACCGCAGCAGCCAATGGTCCCAAGACGCCTGACACAGACACTGCACCGAAGACGTCGCAACCTGCACCAAAGGGAGCAGTGAGCCAGTTCGTCTCGAAAAACTTCAACCGCAGCAGCCAATGGTCCCAAGACGCCTGACACAGACACCGCACAGAAGACGTCGCAACCTGCACTAAAGGGAGCAGTGAGCCAGTTCGTCTCGAAAAACTTCAACCGCAGCAGCCAATGGTCCCAAGACGCCTGACACGGACACCGCACAGAAAACGTCGCAACCTGCACTAAAGCGAGCAGTGAGCCAGTTCTTCTCGAAAAACTTCAACCGCAGCAGCCAATGGTCCCAAGACGCCTGACACAGACACCGCACAGAAGACGTCGCAACCTGCACTAAAGCGAGCAGTGAGGCAGTTAGTCTCGAAAAACTTCAACCGCAGCAGCCGATGGTACACTGCACGAAAGACGTCACAACCTACGCTAAAGCGAGCAGTGAGCCAGTTCGTCTCGAAAAACTTCAACCGCAGCAGCCAATGGTCCCAAGACGCCTGACACAGACACCGCACAGAAGACGTCGCAACCTGCACTAAAGCGAGCAGTGAGCCAGTTCGTCTCGAAAAACTTCAACCGCAGCAGCCAATGGTCCCAAGACGCCTGACACAAACACCGCACAGAAGACGTCGCAACCTGCACTAAAGCGAGCAGTGAGCCAGTTCGTCTCGAAAAACTTCAACCGCAGCAGCCAATGGTCCCAAGATGCCTGACACAGACACCGCAAAGAAGACGTCGCAACCTGCACTAAAGCGAGCAGTGAGCCAGTTCGTCTCGAAAAACTTCAACCGCAGCAGCCGATGGTCCCAACACGCCTGACACAGACACCGCACAGAAGACGTCGCAACCTGCACTAAAGCGAGCAGTGAGCGAGTTCGTCTCGAAAAACTTCAACCGCAGCAGCCAATGGTCCCAAGACGCCTGACACAGACACCGCACAGAAGACGTCGCAACCTGCATTAAAGCGAGCAGTGAGCTAGATCTTCTCGAAAATCTTCAACCGCAGCAGCCAATGGTCCCAAGACGCCTGACACAGACACCGCACAGAAGACGTCGCAACCTGCACTAAAGCGAGCAGTGAGCCAGTTCGTCTCGAAAAACTTCAACCGCAGCAGCCAATGGTCCCAAGACGCCTGACACAGACACCGCACAGAAGACGTCGCAACCTGCACTAAAGCGAGCAGTGAGCCAGTTCTTCTCGAAAAACTTCAACCGCAGCAGCCAATGGTCCCAAGACGCCTGACAC